>NW_021836162.1:0-2500 GCF_006345805.1 Octopus sinensis
ATTGATTCTTTACATGTGTGTGTGTGTGTGTGTGTGTGTATGTTTCATAAGTGTATATTTGTTTGTTGAACTGTTACGGTCTGACTCCAATAACGATGTTGGTGGTGATGATAGTGGTGGTGGCGGTGGTGATAGTGGTGGTGGTGGTGGTGGTGGAGGTGGTAGCGATATTAGTGGTGGTGGTAACAGAAGTCAGAGTATTTCCTTTGTAACTAATTGCTCTGCTAATTAGAGTTCTCGGTGATAGTGACGGTGGTAGGAGATGTGGTAATAGTGTATAGGTGATGGTAGAGAGGGTCATCGTAGTAGGGCTGGTAATGGGGGTAGTACTGATTGTGGTTTTGTTGTGTGATGGTGGTGGTGGTGGTGGTGGTGATAATGGTGGAATAGGCGATTGTTGTGGTTTAGCTCCAGGGCAACACTGAGTGATCAGACATGATTAATGGTAGTCCAGTTGTGACCATCCTGTCTTTATCCTATTTTTAAGGAGCTCAGGACCACACCGGTTCTACTTTTTTATGACAGCAAGCTATAGAGCTGAGGGAGAATTGGCTACTATTTCTGGGTTTAGCCAACACTTAGATGCTCTCTTATTGGTTCACACTGTCATATGTATGTGAATAAGAGAGTGAGGTGTGATTTGAAGGAGTTTAGCTGTTATTTGTACCTGGACAAGCAATTATGAAGTGTCCTCATTGGCTCAGATGTTCATACACACATACATATATAGGGTGTCTAGTGCAGTATAAATTTATTATTTAATTATGCATGCTAGTAGCACATCTGCTGTTATGCAAACCAGACTAACCAGTTTACTGGAGTCCTAGTTTTGTATTTACTATAAATAGTTTGAAGCTAGTAATCTCTCTAAGAATAAAAGATGGGTATTCTTTTTCTAATAAAGATGTAAGAAAAGTAAACAATAGTCAGACTGGACCCAGTGTTTCTGCCCTCACAGAGAACAAAAGAAGATGTGGTTGAAACTAAGTTTTAACTCACCATCATCATCATCATCATCATCATCATTTAGCATCCGTTTTCCATGCTAGCATGGGTTGGACGGTTCAACTGGGGTCTGTGAAGCCAGAAGGCTGCATCAGGCCCAGTCTGATCTGGCAGTGTTTCTACGGCTGGATGCCCTTCCTCACGCCAGCACAGGTGCCAGACGGAGCTGGCAAACAGCCATGAACGGATGGTGCTTTTACATGCCACCGGCACGGGGGCCAGGCGAGGCTGGCAACGGACACGAGCAGATGGTGCTTTTACGTGCCACTGGCACGGGGCCAGGCGAGGCTGGCAATGGACACCCTAATAATAATGGTTTCAAATTTTGGCACAAGGCCAGCAATTTCGGTGCGGGGGGCAAGTTGATGAAATTGATCCCAATGCTCAACTGGTACTTATTTTATCAACCCTGAAAGGACAAAAAGCAAAATCGACCTTGGTGAAATTTGAACTCAGAACTTAAGGACAGATGGAATGCTGTGAAGCATTTTGCCCAGTGTGCTAATAATTCTGCCAGCTGGCCACCTTCACCACCCTAATAATAATAATTATTATTATTATTATTATTAATATTAATAATGCGCTGGCAAAGAACCATCTGAACATGGCCGTTGCCAGCACCGCCCTGACTGGCCTCATGCCGGTGGCATGTAAAAAGCTCCATCCGATTGTGGCCGTTTGCCAGCCTCGCCTGGCCCCCATGCCGGTGGCACGCAAAAAGCACCATCCGATCATGGCCGTTTGCCAGCCTCATCTGGCCCCCATGCCGGTGGCACGTAAAAAGCACCATCCGATCGTGGCCGTTTGGCAGCCTCGTCTGGCACCTGTGCCGGTGGCATGTAAAAAGCACGCACTACACTCACGGGGTGGTTGGCGTTAGGAAGGGCATCCAGCTGTAGAAACATTGCCAGATCTGACTGGCCTGGTGCAGCCTTCTGGCTTCTCAGACCCCAGTTGAACCGTCCAACCCATGCTAGCATGGAAAATGGACATTAAACGATGATGATGATTACGAATATTATCAAAGGCAGTGAGCTGGCAGAATTGTTAGCACACCGGGCAAAATGCTTGGCAGCATTTCACCCATTTTTATGTTCTGAGTTCAAATTCTGTTGAGGTCAACTTTGCCATTCATCTTTCCAGAGTCAATGAAATAAGTACCAGTTGAGCACTGGGGTCAATGTAATTGACTAGCCTCCTCCCCTAAAATTTCAGGCCTTGTACCTGTAGTAGAAAGGATTATTATTATTATTATTATTATTATTATTATTGTCAGAGTGGTGAGATGGCAGAAACATTAGCATGCTGGGAAAAATGCTTAGTGGTATTTCATCTGTCTTTACATTCTGAGTTCAAATTCCGCTGAGGTCAACTTTGTCTTTCACACATACATATACACGACACACATACATATATATATATATATATATGTACATATATACGACGGGCTTCTTTCAGTTTCCGTCTACCAAATCCACTCACAAGGCTTTGGTCG
>NW_021836162.1:7500-12500 GCF_006345805.1 Octopus sinensis
GTTACGGCTGATATACCCTCCAGACTTTTGAACCTGGCTTCTCATTTCTAAGGTATTTTTCATGTTGTTGTTGTTATTATTATTATCATTATTACTATTATTATTATTATTATTGTTATTATTATTATTATTATTATTATTATTATTGTTCAGGTCACTGCCTGGAATCGAACTCGGAAACTTGGGGTTAGTGGCCCGCACTCTTAACCACTATGCCATATGCCCACGAGGATATGGCATAGTGGTTAAGAGTGCGGGCTACTAACCCCAAGATTCCGAGTTCGATTCCAGGCAGTGACCTGAATAATAATAATAATAATAATAATAATAACAATAATAATAATAATAATAGTAATAATGATAATAATAATAACAACAACAACATGAAAAATACCTTAGAAATGAGAACCCAGGTTCAAAATTTCCCCCAAGACACCTGATGAAGGCTGGAGGATATATCAGCCGAAACGTTGTGTTAACAAACAAGATGAGGACAAATAACCCATGCCAGCAGGGAAAGCAGACGTTAAATGATGATGATAGGATGATACAGGTGCAACCATGTATGGAAAAGAAAATTACTTCTGAACCAGGTGGCTTCAGGTTCATTCAAAATGCATGGCACTTCGGGCAAAGTCTTATGAATAGAATTGGTAGATGGAAGCTAATAGAAACCCATCACATCATCATTAGCTAATGTCTACTTGCATTGGTCAGATGGAATTTGTTGAGGCAGGTTTTCTACAGGTGGATGATGTCCTTCTTGGCATCAACGCTCACCTGTTTCCTTGATAAGTAATATTATCCCAGACAAGCAAGTGTTGTTTGTTTACAATTATCACGTGATCTCAAGACAAGAACACGCGCACACACACACACACACACAAACCCCAAGATTTCGAGTTCGATTCCAGGCAGTGACCTGAATAATAATAATAATAATAATAATAATAATAATAATAATAATAATACTCTGGGATATGCTGATACACACAGATAGAGAAATTAAGGCCAACAGACCAGATAGTTGTCAGAGATCATGAAGAAAAAAAATGCTTTCTAATTGATGTATCAATACCGGCTGATGACAACGTGTCTCTAAAAGAAATGGAGAAACTCTCAAAATACAAAGACCTGGAAATAGAGGTAAGCAGAATGTGGAATCTAAAAACAGAAACAATTCCTATCATAGTAGGTGCATTAGGCATGATAAAAAAATATTCAGACAAATACATAACAAAAACACCAGGACTTACAAACTCATATAACATACACAAAATTGCACTACTAGGCACTGCACACATCCTACGCAGAACACTTTCCATACAGTAACCATCAGAGCATCACAACAAATCACAGCACATACCTAAGGCACACAGAGCTGCGCTCGGTAGTGAAGTGAAAGCACGCTATAAAAATAAAACTACTGAATAATAATAATAATAATAATAATATTGGATTTGCCCCATGAAAAAAACTGGTGGGAACACAAACCACCTCCAGTGCTTGAAAATGACCACATCTCACTCCTCTGGAACTTCACCATTCAAACTGACAGAAAGATAGATGCAAATAGACCAGACATCATATTGAAAGACTTCAGACAAAGAACATGCCTCCTCATTGATATGACTGTCCCAATCGATATAAACGTATCTGTCAAGACCTACCAAAAACTGAGCAAATATAAAGATCTTGAAATAGAAATCAGCAAAATGTGGAAGCTGAAGACTAAAGCAATACCTGTTGTCATAGGTGCCCTGGGAATGATAGCAAAAGGGGCTGATCGCTGCCTAACTCAGATACCAGGAAACCCCAAAATGGCAGAAATTCAAAAGATAGTGCTCATGGGAACTGCTCATATCCTACGCAAAATACTTTCTCTGTAATCTCAAGTTTTAAAACAAACATAATTTTCGTTTTTTTTTAAATTTATTTATTTATTTATTTATTTATTCATTTATTTTTTTAGACATTCACTAGTACAACACTAAATACAAAACCAAATATATGGCACACTAGGCATAACAACATCACGAAGTTCCAACCTGTTGTCTCTTGAGGTCTCTGGGTGAGACTTGGAGCCAACTTGTACAGACATAAAGCAAAAGTCAAACATAGAATAATAATAATAACAACAACATCAAAAATACCTTTTTTCAGTCTAAATGTATTCACGAGGATTTGGTCAGCTGGGACCATACCCAAGACCACATGATTGGCAAGAAAGCTTCTTAACCATGTGAGTGTGAGAGTGTGTGTGTGTGTGTGTGTGTGCGTGCATGCATAAATATGTTTGTGTGTCTGTATGTTTATGTTCATGCTTCACTGAAAAATGCTGAGCTACAATATTGGTGTTGTCAGTAATAATCATCATCATCATCATCATTCAATATCTACTTTCCATGCTGGTATAGGTTAGAAAATGGAGAAGGACATCATGATCAGAATGGTCAGTGGCCAGTGAGGAAGAGGCCGACCAATGGAGAAGTTCTTAAGCAGATCAAGCCGAAAATGTCGCTAGAAGCTGGGATCACCAAGCATAGATTGGCATATTTTGGTCATATTATGCAGAGAAGATCCCTGGAGAAGGACATCATGCTCGGAATGGTCAGTGGCAAGAGAGGAAGAGGCTGACCAATGGAGAAGTTCTTAAGCAGATCAGGCCGAAAATGTCGCTAGAATCTGGGATCACCAAGCATAGATTGGCATATTTCGGTCATATTATGCAGAGAAGATCCCTGGAGAAGGACATCATGCTCGGAATGGTCAGTGGCAAGAGAGGAAGAGGCCGACCAATGGAGAAGTTCTTAAGCAGATCAGGCTGAAAATGTTGCTAGAAGCTGGGATCACCAAGCATAGATTGGCATATTTTGGTCATATTATGCAGAGAAAATCCCTGGAGAAGGACATCATGCTCGGAATGGTCAGTGGCAAGAGAGGAAGAGGCTGACCAATGGAGAAGTTCTAAGCAGATCAGGCCGAAAATGTCGCTAGAATCTGGGATCACCAAGCATAGATTGGCATATTTCGGTCATATTATGCAGAGAAGATCCCTGGAGAAGGACATCATGCTCGGAATGGTCAGTGGCAAGAGAGGAAGAGGCCGACCAATGGAGAAGTTCTTAAGCAGATCAGGCTGAAAATGTTGCTAGAAGCTGGGATCACCAAGCATAGATTGGCATATTTTGGTCATATTATGCAGAGAAAATCCCTGGAGAAGGACATCATGCTTGGAATGGTCAGTGGCAAGAGAGGAAGAGGCCGACCAAGAACCCACTGGCTTGACACCATCAAGAGTGATACCGGAATGGACATAGCCAATCTGAAAGAAGCGGCCCAGGATAGAACTGACTGGAGGACACTGATCCAACGAGTAACTGAGAGTCGACTTCGACTGAGCGGATAGATAGATAGATAGGTTAGATGGTTTGACTGGAACTGGTAAGCCAGAGAGCTGCACCAGGTTCTAGTCTGGTTTGACATGGTTTCTACAGCTGGATGCCCTTCCTAACACCAACCACTCCAAGACTGTAATGAGTACTTTTTACATGCCACGGTCATGGATACCAGTTATACAACACTACCATCAGCCATGACTATGATTTCGCTTGGCTTGACAAATGCGACGGTTTCACTTGTCATTGCCTCCATGAGGTCCAACATCCAAAGATCATCCTTTACCACCTCATCCCAAGTCCTCTTGGATCTACCTCTTCTACAGGTTCCCTCCACAGTTAGAGATTGACACTTCTTTATACAGCTGTCCTCATCCATATGCATCACATTACCTATTTCTTTACTACCCACAAGGGGCTAAACACAGAGAGGACAAACAAGGACAGACAAACGGATTAAGTCTATTATATCGACCTCAATGTGTAACTGGTACTTATTTAATCAACCCCAAAAGGACGAAAGGCAAAGTCGACCTCGGCGGAATTTGAACTCAGAATGTAGCGGCAGGCGAAATACGGCTACGCATTTCGCCCGGTGTGCTAACATTTCTGCCAGCTCACCGCCACATCACATTACCATACCAGCACAGTCATCTCTCTTGCACACCACATCTGATATCTCCTCTGCCCAGTTTTTCTCTCAAGATGCTTACTCTCTGTCATACATTGCACATCTAGTGAAGCATACTAGATTCTTTCAAGCCTTTGCATGTCTTCTATAGTCACAGCCCATGTTTCACTACCATGTAGCATGGCTGTTTGCACACCGGCATTATACAATCTACCTTTCACTCTGAGGGAGAAGCAAGAAGCTCTCTGAACTTTGCCTAGCCTATACAATTGCTTAACCCATACCATACAAGCATGGAAAAATTCATTTAAAAATGAACAAATACCCATTAAACCCTGACTATTTCAATTTCACAATCCTTGTACTGCTGTGTGATAAGTAGCTTGCTTACGAACCACATGGTTCCGGGTTCAGTCCCACTGCATGGCACCTTGGACAAGTGTCTTCTACTATAGCCTCGGGCCGACCAAAGCCTTGTGAGTGGATTTGGTAGACGGAAACTGAAAGAAGTCCATCGTATATATGTATATATATATATATATAGAAAATAGTAAAAAGTGAAAAAACTACTGAAGGCTTGTTTTAAAAGGTTAAAAAATATATATTTCAGTCATTATGTCTGAAGAATGTTATACATTTTTTTCATACAATGACATAGTTTTTGAAGAAATGACCAGTTTCGCGTTCAGCTTTTCAAATTTCTTACATCGTTATGTGTGTGTGTGTGTGTATGTTTGTCTGTGTTTGTCCCCCCAACATCGCTTGACAACCGATGCTTGTGTGTTTACGTCCCCGTAACTTAGCGGTTCGGCAAAGGAGACCGATAGAATAAGTACTAGGCTTACAAAGAATAAGTCCTGCGGGGGGGGGGGGGGGGGGGTCGATTTGCTCGACTAAAGGGCGGTGCTCCAGCATGGCCACAACCCTTACATGAGACTGACATCGTCTGATGTAATCAAGCAAGACATTTC
>NW_021836162.1:15000-25000 GCF_006345805.1 Octopus sinensis
ATATATATATATATATATATACATACATATATATATATAATACATAATATATATATATATTATATATATACATACATATATATATATATATATATACATACATACATATATATACATATATATATACATATATATATATACACACCCACACACACATATGTGTACACACAAGTATATATGTATGCACACACACATACACACATATATACACTTATATATGTCTGTTAGTGAATGTGTTTATACAGACGTAGATCTATAAATTCATTTACAGTTAAGCTTCAAATATCTGCTCATTTAACAAATTTGTGTTGGAAGTTTAAATTGAAATATTGCAATAATCAACATGTCTCATTATTATTTCCTTCTGTCTGGCTCTTTATATTCTGAAGGTAAATGTTATCTTTCATCCGTCCAGAGTTTATAAATTAAAGTGCCAATGTTGTTCCTAAAATTGTTGGCCCTGGGCCTAGATTAGAAACAATCATTTCTTTGTATAACACTAAATTTGACATGAATGGTTATGTAGCAGACTAGATATTTAGTAGTATTGATCCCACTGTTTTGTCTTTGTTTTCCAAGCTAACAGTTCACTTTGGTTATTCATACTTTGCTACAAAAGCAGATCAGTATTTGGAAAGCTCCCTAGAAGTTGATAGCTTCTATATAGGTGACTTAATTAGCAGTGGAGATCAAGTCAGCACAACAGAAACCTAGTGGTCAGAGTAAGAACAATAGGATGATGGAAAAAAAAATTTAGTGAGATATTATGTAAAAAGCACCATCCGAACGTGGCCGATGCCAGCGCCACCTTGACTGGCTTCTGTGCTGGAGGCACGTAAAAAGCA
The DNA here is from genome assembly GCF_006345805.1 of Octopus sinensis. Taxonomy (NCBI): domain Eukaryota; kingdom Metazoa; phylum Mollusca; class Cephalopoda; order Octopoda; family Octopodidae; genus Octopus; species Octopus sinensis. The sequence continues at coordinate 15,846 of NW_021836162.1, forward strand.
CCATCTGATCATGGCCAATGCCAGCCTCCCTGGCACCTGTGCCGGTGGCACATAAAAGCACCAATCTGATCGTGGCCGTTGCCAGCCTCGCCTGGCACCTGTGCCGGTGGCACGTAAAAAGCACCAATCTGATCGTGACCGTTGCCAGCCTCGCCTGGCACCTGTGCCGGTGGCACGTAAAAAGCACCAATCTGATCGTGACCGTTGCCAGCCTCGCCTGGCACCTGTGCCGGTGGCACATAAAAAGTACCAATCTGATCGTGACCGTTGCCAGCCTCGCCTGGCACCTGTACCGGTGGCACGTAAAAAGCACCAAACTGATCGTGGCCGTTGCCAGCCTCGCCTAGCACCTGTGCCGGTGGCACGTAAAAAGCACTCACTACACTCACGGAGTGGTTGGCGTTAGGAAGGGCATCCAGCCGTAGAAACACTGCCAGATCAGACTGGGCCTGGTGCAGCCTTCTGGCTTCCCAGACCCCAGTTGAACTGTCCAACCCATGCCAGCATGGAAAGTGGACGCTAAACGATGATGATGATGATGATGATTAGTTCTGCATGCAACAAAGATGCTTTCCCACTGAATAAAGAGGAGACTGTATTAGGACCATGTCTCAAGTGCAATGTGGCATGGAATTGACCATGTCCCACTGAATGTGTAATGTCGGTGTGTATCAGTGTTTCGTCACTCGGATCTATTTGGTTTGAATGGCAGTTTTTAACATAATTTCTAGGTAATTAAAAAATTTTAAACTTCGTATACTGGTAGAATGTGTTTATAAAACATCTTTTTCTCTTGGCTTTATTGAAAATTCTATAGTTTGTAAGATATTGTTGCTTTTTTTCTTCAATTTTGCAATTTCAACCAATCAGTGATGTCTATTGAGGGTAAAAAACATTCTGTGCCGTATGAATATGTCCCTTGTTTAAGAAATAGATTGGGTTTATTTACATTTGTGAAAAAAAAAAAGATACCCTTCCCCCCACCCCTAACCCTAAAACAGATTGAAATGCAATAGATTGATACTAGGGTCATAATTATGGGTGACAATATCATATTACACCGCTAGAAAAAAACTGCCGTTCAAACCGAAAAGATCCCGTCACTCTAATGTCACCTAATGCTTGCATTAGTTGATGTTTTAAATGCTTGCATAGGTCAGACATAGTTTGTTGAGGTAATATCATTTATAGTTGCATACCTTTCCTGTCACTGAATCTCACTTGTTTCCATGCAAAGTAATATTTTGCCATCACCAGACATGTTCTCATGGAAGATGTTGATAAAAAATGACTGCTTGTATGGTTGTGACATTTGCTTACAAATATGATGTCAAGATGAAGGCACAAATGCATATACACATGAGTATTTCTGATGGACTTTTTTCGAGCACCATCTGCCAAATCTACTCGTAAACATTGGTTGACCTGAGGTTGTTTCTGGAAAAGACTTGCCCAATGTGCCATACAATGGAACCACAAGGCTGGGGATGCAAACCTCTTAAGCATAACAGCTGTGTCTGAATGCAGGCTGATTGTATGGTTAGGAAGTTTACTTTGTAAACACATGGTTTTATCTCAGTAAAGTGGCTAAAGTGGCACTTCCGCCAAGTGTCATCGACTGTAATCTAGAGCCAACCAAATCTTGTGAGTGAATTTCATAGAGGAAAACTATGAAAGCCAGTTATGTGAGAGTATGATTGCCTCATCTTGTCAGATGATAGCTGTCTTACATATATATTTCTTTACTACCCACAAGGGGCTAAACACAGAGGGGACAAACAAGGACAGACAAAGGGATTGAGTCGATTACATCGACCCCCAGTGTGTAACTGGTACTTAATTTATCGACCCCGAAAGGATGAAAGGCAAAGTTGACCTCGGCGGAATTTGAACTCAGAACGTAGCGGCATACGAAATACAGCTACACATTTCGCCCGGCATGCTAACGTTTTATTTCTTTATTGCCCAAAGGGGCTAAACACAGAGGGGACAAACAAGGACAGACAAGGGATGAGTCGATTACATCGACCCCCAGTGTGTAACTGGTACTTAATTTATCGACCCGAAAGGATGAAAGGCAAAGTTGACCTCGGCGGGAATTGAACTCAGAACGTTAGCGGCATACGAAATACAGCTACACATTTCGCCCGGCATGCTAACGTTTCTTATTTCTTTATTGCCCACAAGGGGCTAAACACAGAGGGGACAAACAAGGACAGACAAAGGGATTGAGTCGATTACATCGACCCCCAGTGTGTAACTGGTACTTAATTTATCGACCCCGAAAGGATGAAAGGCAAAGTTGACCTCGGCGGAATTTGAACTCAGAACGTAGCGGCATACGAAATACAGCTACACATTTCGCCCGGCATGCTAACGTTTCTTATTTGTTTATTGCCCACAAGGGGCTAAACACAGAGGGGACAAACAAGGACAGACAAAGGGATTGAGTCGATTACATCGACCCCCAGTGTGTAACTGGTACTTAATTTATCGACCCCGAAAGGATGAAAGGCAAAGTTGACCTCGGCGGAATTTGAACTCAGAACGTAGCGGCAGACGAAATATGGCTACGCATTTCGCCCGGCGTGCTAACGTTTCTGCCAGCTCGCCGCTTTTCATATCAGATATATTCTTCTCTACTCAAAGCACAAGGCCAGAAATTTTGGTGGAAGGGGCCAGTCAATTAGATCAACCCCCAGTACACAACTGGTACTAAATTTATCAACCCTGAAAGGATGAAAAGCAAAGTTGACCTCGGCGGAATTTGAACTCAGAACGTAGCGGCATACGAAATACAGCTACACATTTCGCCCGGCATGCTAACGTTTCTTATTTCTTTATTGCCCACAAGGGGCTAAACACAGAGGGGACAAACAAGGACAGACAAAGGGATTAAGTCGATTACATCGACCCCCGTGTGTAACTGGTACTTAATTTATCGACCCGAAAGGATGAAAGGCAAAGGTGGACCTCGGCGGAATATTGAACTCAGAACGTAGGGCAGACGAAATATGGCTACGCATTTCGCCGGCGTGCTAACGTTTCTGCCAGCTCGCCGCTTTTCATATCAGATATATTCTTCTCTACTCAAAGCACAAGGCCAGAATTTTGGTGGAAGGGGCCAGTCATTAGATAACCCCAGTACACAACTGGTACTAAATTATCAACCCTGATAAGGATGAAAAGCAAAGTTGACCTAGCGGGAATTTGAACTCAGGAGACGTAACGGCAGACGAAATACTGCTACGCATTTCGCCCGGAATGCTAGCGTTTCTTATTTCTTTACTTACCCACAAGGGGCCAATCACAGAGGGGACAAACAAGGACAGACAAAGGATTAGTCGATTACATCGACCCCCGTGTGTACTGGTACTTAATTTATCGACCCCGAAAGGATGAAAGGAAAAGTTGACCTCGGCGGAATTTGAACTCAGAACGTAGCGGCATACGAAATACAGCTACACATTTCGCCCGGCATGCTAACGTTTCTTATTTCTTTATTGCCACAAGGGGCTAAAAACACAGAGGGGACAAACAAGGACAGACAAAGGATTGAGTCGATTACATCGACCCCCAGTGTGTAACTGGTACTTAATTTATCGACCCCGAAAGGATGAAAGGCAAAGTTGACCTCGGCGGAATTTGAACTCAGAACGTAGCGGCAGACGAAATATGGCTACGCATTTCGCCCGGCGTGCTAACGTTTCTGCCAGCTCGCCGCTTTTCATATCAGATATATTCTTCTCTACTCAAAGCACAAGGCCAGAAATTTTGGTGGAAGGGGCCAGTCAATTAGATCAACCCCCAGTACACAACTGGTACTAAATTTATCAACCCTGAAAGGATGAAAAGCAAAGTTGACCTAGGCGGAATTTGAACTCAGGACGTAACGGCAGACGAAATACTGCTACGCATTTCGCCCGGAATGCTAGCGTTTCTTATTTCTTTACTACCCACAAGGGGCCAATCACAGAGGGGGCAAACAAGGACAGACAAAGGGATTAAGCCGATTACATCGACCCCCAGTGTGTAACTGGTACTTAATTTATCGACCCCGAAAGGATGAAAGGCAAAGTTGACCTCGGCGGAATTTGAACTCAGGACGTAGCGACAGACGAAATACGGTTATGCATTTCGCCCGGCGTGCTAATGTTTCTGCCAGCTCGCCGCCTTAAGAGCTGTCTTACATATAGAGAGAGACATATGTGTGTCATTGGATTTAAGTGGCAAGAGATTGTATGACACATTTGTCATTTCCTCTGTCACCATAACAGGTTCCTGTAACGAGCATTCTAAGATGACTGCTACTATTTTTCACTGTAAGTTTTGTGTCGGATTTTCTTTCTCCTGGTTTTCAGATCTACTGGATGGGAGGAGTTAACCTGAAACTAAACAATAAGAACAACCACAAATAGATGTCTGCAGACTGCAGCACTAAAAAGACATGATACTAGCCAGGCTGGAATCACTGACTCACTGCTAACACCTTGATACAATAGAATAATAAATAATAATAATAATAATAATAATAATAATAATAATAACAATAATAATAATAATGATAATAATGATAATAATAATAATAATAGTAATAATAATAATAATAATAATAATAATAATAATAATAATAAAATAATAATAATGATGATAATAATAATAATAATAATGAATAATAATAATAATAATAATAATGATAACAATAATAATAATAATGATGATAATAATAATGATAATAATAATAATGATAATAATAATAATGATAATAATAATAATAATAATAATAATAATAATAATAATAGTAATAATAATGATAATAATAATGATGATGATTTCTTTTATTGCAATTATTAATAATAAAAGTGGTTGTGTTGGGAGAGTGATGTTGGTGTTGGTAATTGTGATGGTGGTGGTGAGGGAGAGAGGGGATGGAACTGTTATGGGGGTGGGTGGAAGAGGCAGGGGGGTCTTTGTGGTTGTAATGGTGGTGTGACTGCTGACTTTGAATACAATGTGATAAAGGTGGTGGTGGTGGTGGTGAGTTTGGTACCAGGGGGGGAAGTGTTTATAGTGGTGGACGGTGGTGGTGGTGGTGGATGATGGGTGGTGATGATGGGGGGGGTTGTCCGATACAGGTGCAAGTGGTTGTAGTGGTGGTAGTAACGTTGATGCTAGCTGGGCCGGGGGTGGGTGGGGTGATAAAGAAAGAAGTGAAGAAGGTTGTAGTGGTGGAGATGGAGGTGACAGTGGTGAAGGTGGATGCTGATATGATGGTGGGGGGGTGGAAGACGATTGTAATGATGATGATGGTGGGGAAATGAATGTAGTGATGATAGGGGTACCGATAGACAAACTGGCAATGATGTAAGTGGTGGTCAAGGTAGCAATGATGATGATGGTATATATATACATATAAATATATATCATACCTGGGAAAATTTAGGATAAAGGGTCACCATCTTTAGTGGAATATAAGTTGAATCTTTTAGAGCAAAATTTACAGTTACTGAGGGAGCAGCTAAAAGAAACCAGAATTTTGCAATATTATTTTATTCGGCTCTTTACAGTTTGAACGGCAGTTTTTAACATAATTTCTAGGTAACTAAACAATTTTAAGCTTCGTATACTGGTAGAATGTGTTTATAAAACATCTTTTTCTCTTGGCTTTATTGAGAAAATTCTATAGTTTGTAAGATATGGATCTTTTCGGTTGAACGGCAGTTTTTAACATAATTTCTAGGTAACTAAAAAATGTTAACTTCGTTATACTGGTTAGAATGTGTTTATAAAACATCTTTTTCTCTTGGCTTTGAGAAAATTCTATAGTTTGTAAGATATGGATCTTTTCGGTTTGAACGGCAGTAGTTTTTAACATAATTTCTAGGTAACTAAAAAATTTTAAACTTCGTATACTGGTAGAATGTGTTATAAACATCTTTTTCTTTGGCTTTGATGAGAGAAAATTCTATAGTTTGTAAGATATGGATTCTTTTCGGTTTGAACGGCATTTTTAACATAATTTCTAGGTAACTAAAAAATTTTAAACTTCGTATACTGGTAGAATGTGTTTATAAAACATCTTTTTCTCTTGGCTTTATTGAGAAAATTCTATAGTTTGCAAGATATGGATCTTTTCGGTTTGAACGGCAGTTTTTAATATAATTTCTAGGTAACTAAAAAATTTTAACCTTCGTATACTGGTAGAATGTGTTTATAAAACATCTTTTTTCTCTTGGCTTTATTGAGAAAATTCTATAGTTTGTAAGATATGGATCTTTTCGGTTTGAACGGCAGCTTTTAACATAATTTCTAGGTAACTAAAAAATGTTAAACTTCGTATACTGGTAGAATGTGTTTATAAAACATCTTTTTCTCTTGGCTTTTTGAGAAAATTCTATAGTTTGTAAGATATGGATCTTTTCGGTTTGAACGGCAGTTTTTAACATAATTTCTAGGTAACTAAAAAATTTTAAACTTCGTATACTGGTAGAATGTGTTTATAACCATCTTTTTCTCTTGGCTTTATTGAGAAAATTCTATAGTTGTAAAGATATGGATCTTTTCGGTTTGAACGGCATTTTTAACATAATTTCTAGGTAACTAAAAAATTTTAAACTTCGTATACTGGTAGAATGTGTTTATAAAACATCTTTTTCTCTTGGCTTTATTGAGAAAATTCTATAGTTTGCAAGATATGGATCTTTTCGGTTTGAACGGCAGTTTTTAACATAATTTCTAGGTAACTAAAAAATTTTAACCTTCGTATACTGGTAGAATGTGTTTATAAAACATCTTTGTTCTCTTGGCTTTATTGAGAAAATTCTATAGTTTGTAAGATATGGATCTTTTCGGTTTGAACGGCAGTTTTTAACATAATTTCTAGGTAACTAAAAAATTTTAAACTTCGTATACTGGTAGAATGTGTTTATAAAACATCTTTTTCTCTTGGCTTTATTGAGAAAATTCTATAGTTTGTAAGATATGGATCTTTTCGGTTTGAACGGCAGTTTTTAACATAATTTCTAGGTAACTAAACACTTTTAAACTTCGTAAACTTGTAGAATGTGTTTATAAAACATCTTTTTCTCTTGGTTTTATTGAGAAAATTCTATGGTTTCTAAGATATTTGTTACCAACGTCGCTTCACTGGCACCTGTGCCGGTGGAACATGTAAAAAGATTCGAGCAAGGTCATTGCCAGTACCGCCTGATTTGCCCCCGTGCAGGTGGCACGTAAAAAGCACACACTACACTCTCGGAGTGGTTGGCATTAGGAAGGGCATCCAGCTGTAGAAACTCTGCCAGATCAAGATTGGAGCCTGGTGCAGCCATCTGGCTCGCCAGCCCTCAGTCAAAACCGTCCAACACATGCTAGCATAGAAAACGGACGTTAAACGATGATGATAATGATATCTAGAAAACAAAAATTTTATAGTAAAAAAATTATTTTATATGTAAACTATATAGGTGTAGGAGTGGCTGTGTGGTAAGTAGCTTGCTTACGAACCACATGGTTCCGGGTTCAGTCACACTGCGTGGCACCTTGGGCAAGTGTCTTCTGCTATAGCCTCGGGCTGACCAAAGCCTTGTGAGTGGATTTGGTAGACAGAAACTGAAAGAAGCCTGTCCTATATATGTATATATATATGTGTGTATGTTTGTGTGTTGTGTTTGCTCCCCTCCCCCAACATCACCTGACAACCAATGCTGGTGTGTTTACGTCCCCGTAACTTAGCGGTTCGGCAAAAGAGACTGATAGAATAAGTACTAGGCTTACAAAAGAATAACTCCTGGGGTCGATTTCCTTGACTAAAGGTGGTGCTCCAGCATGGCCACAGTCAAATGACTGAAACAAGTAAATGAATGAAATGAATGAATATATATATATATATATATATATATGTTTTGCGTTCTTGTCCCAGTTTGTACTTTTTTACACATATATATATATATATATATGTATATATATATATATATATATATATAATTGAAAAAAGATTAGAGATCTGTACAAAACAAATTTATATATATACATACATATATATATATATATTATATATATATATATATACATATATATACATATATATATTTGAAAAAAGATTAGAGATCTGTACAAAACAAATTTATATATATATACATACATACATATAAATTATACATATACATCTGTCTCTCAAAATAGCGCATGCCATAAGGTGGTAATCAATGAAATCATTCCCACTATATCTTTGCTGTCTAGCCTACTATCACCTTTTGGGAAAGAAAGGCGAAATAGTCCCATATGGGATTTGAACTCAGAGCACTGGGACAATTAAGTAAATAGTTTTGTATGGCATTTCACTCGAAGCTTTCATGTCTGTACTGTTTCAATGTCCTTTAGAACACCCTATCCACCACCCCAAAACACATACACTCACACATATATGTGTATACAGGCACTTTCAGTCACGTGAGTGTGTATATGGGAATCAACAAATAAAATGTTGTGTGTGTGTGTGTGAAAATGTAAATCTGTATATGTATGCAAAATTGTATGTGTGTATGTATTTACATAGATACATGCACACATATATATACATACACATATAAATGCATATATGCATACACACACATATATACATACATACACATACATGCATGCACACGCATATATACATACATACACATATAAATGCATATATGCATACACACACATATGTACATACATACACATACATGCATACATACGCATATATACATACATACACATATAAATGCATATATGCATACACACACATATGTACATACATACACATACATGCATACATACGCATATATACATACATACACATATAAATGCATATATGCATACACACACATATGTACATACATACACATACATGCATACATACGCATATATACATACACATATACATGCATATATGCATACACACACACACATATATACATACATACACATACATGCATATATACACACATGCCTATATACATACATACACATATACATGCATACACACACTCCTCCATCTATCTATATATTTATATATACATACATACATACATACATATCTATATAAATATATTTATGCACATACATACACACACCTATATATATATATATATATATATATATATATATATATATATTTACTT
>NW_021836162.1:30000-52500 GCF_006345805.1 Octopus sinensis
AAGCTACTTACCACACAGCCACTCCTACGCCTATGTAAACAAAATACATAGTCTCTTTAAAAAGTAAGTATCATACCCTTTTACACAGCTGTCTGTAAATTAGAAGTATTTTGGCTAGAATTGCATCTTTTTGGCAAAAATTGTCTTTATATATGTTTCTAATCCAGCCAAATTTAAAACTGTTCTGAAAATAGCCTATTTTCAATTCCTCCCTTCCCACACTCAAATGTTGTAAACAAACGAAAATTATCTCTGTGTTGTACCTGCTTGGCAAATGAATTCATCTGAGACAGTGTGTCGAGGCTAAGAGAACTATATATCATGGAGCCTTTTTAGCTATCTTAAAATAATCACTCCTACTATAGATATAGGTGTGGCTCTGTGGTAAGAGCCTTGGTTATCAACCACATGGTTCTAAGTTCAAACCCACTGCTTGGCTCCTTGTGCAAGTGTCCTCTTCTATAGCTTCAGGCCAATCAAAGCAGATGGATTTGCCAGATGGAAACTGAAAGAAGCCTGTTGTGTGTGTACATATATATATATATAAAATTAGAAAAAACCACCTTTTATCAATTCAAAATGAATAATTAAATTACACCATCTAGAAAATTACATATAATAGAAAAGGTAAAATATAACAGCGAAACGTGTCGTTTTTCTACCTATTTTTTTTTTCCTTGTTTCAGTCATTTGACTGTGGCCATGCTGGAGCACCACCTTTAGTCGAGCAAATCGACCCCGGGACTTATTCTTTGGAAGCCTAGTACTTATTCTATCAGCCTCTTTTGCCGAACCGCTAAGTGACGGGGACGTAAACACACCAGCATCGGTTGTCAAACAATGGTGGGGGGACAAACACAGACACACAAACACACACACATACATATATATATATACATATATACGACGGGCTTCTTTCAGTTTCCATATACCAAATCCACTCACAAGGCTTTGGTCGGCCCGAGGCTATAGCAGAAGACACTTGCCCAAGATGCCACGCAGTGGGACTGAACCCGGAACCATGTAGTTGGTTAGCAAGCTACTTACCACACAGCCACTCCTGCGCCTACAATATATATTATATACATTTTTATTATTATTTTTGCAATTTACTTAATCTTTACATTTTACTGTTATTTTAATTTTAACTTTTCTATATGTAATTTTCTAGACGGTGTAATTTAATTATTCATTTTGAATTGATAAAAGGTTGTTTTTTTTCTAATTTTTTATATATATATTAAATTGTGTGAAATTAGATTTAGTATTTCTAAATTGAATTCTTTTTCCTTGTAAGTTTGGATTTTATTCCCTCAAGTAATAATTATATATGTTGAAGAGCGTAGGCTCGAAACGTAAAAGACTTGTTTTATTTATATTCCTGAGCACCATACTAATACAATTGTTTGTTTGTATTCCACCTGCCTTTGTCTTTTGTTTATTTTCATAAAGCTTCCCGTAATATATATATATATATATATATACGAGGGGGTACCCAAACTTAACTGGAAACATTCACTATAGGACAAGCCCATTGTAGTTCAGGCTCTCACCACTAGACACCACTTGATGTGACCCACAGGCATCAGTCTGTTAACCGGTGGCATGGAGTGAAGTCATATATATATATAAAAAAGATTTGCCCACCATATACCACTCTCTATCCAACAGAATATTTTAATGTGTATTGAATAAATTATTCAGCTGTCTTGTCTGTTTGTCTTGTTTTGTCCTGGCCACATAGACACTCTTGTTTGTTGTTTATTATTTATATATTATGGAGGCGCAATGGCCCAGTGGTTAGGGCAGTGGGATCGCAGTTTCGATTCCCAGACCTGGCGTTGTGAGTGTTTATTGAGCGAAAACACCTAAAAGCTCCACGAGGCTCCGGCAGGGGATGGTGGTGATCCCTGCTGTACTCTTTCACCACAACTTTCTCTCACTCTTACTTCCTGTTTCTGTTGTACCTGTATTTCAAAAGCCCGGCCTTGTCACTCTCTGTGTCACGCTGAATATCCCCAAGAACTACGTTAAGGGTACACATGTCTGTGGAGTGCTCAGCCACTTACACGTTAATTTCACGAGCAGGCTGTTCCGTTGATTCGGATCAACCGGAACCCTCGTCATCGTAACCGACGGAGTGCTTCCATCCCATTTATATATTATTTATTTAGTATTACTGGCTTTATATATCTTGTTTATAAATTTCTGCATTGAACTACAGTATATACTCAAATGAGAACCATACATATCTTAGGTGTTGTGTGCATGTTTTCTGTTTTTAATGATTTAAATTCTTCCTCTGAGAAAGGAGCTGGTTTCTAACAAAGACACAAAGCACCATCATTGGTTCAACTGGGGTCTGGGAAGCCAGAAGGCTGCCCCAGTCTGATCTGGCAGAGTTTCTACAGCTGGATGTCCTTCCTAACGCCAACCACTCCATGAGTGTAGTGGGTGCTTTTTACGTGCCACCAACACAGGTGCCAAGAGAGGCTGTCAGCGGCCATGATCGGTTGGTGCTTTTTACGTGCCACCAGCACAGGTGCCAAGGGAGGCTGTCAGCAGCCACGATCGGTTGGTGCTTTTTACGTGCCACTGGCACAGTGATGAGGGGAACAAACTCTCAGACACAAACACACACAAACATGACAGGTTTCTTTCTGTTTCAGTCTACCAATTCCACTCACAAGGTTTCGATCAGCCTGAGGCTGTAGTAGAAGACACTCGCCCAAAGCGCCATTCAGTGGAACAGAACTCAGGGCTATATAGTTGAAAAGCAACCACTTCTTAACACACAACCTGTGTCTATATCCCCATGGCATATTTCCATGATATGCAGGATGATATCCCCATGGCATGTTTCCATGATATGCAGGATGATATCCCCATGGCATGTTTCCATGATATGCAGGATGATATCTTCATGGCATATTTCCATGATATGCAGGATGATATCCCCATGGCATGTTTCCATGATATGCAGGATGATATCCCCATGGCATATTTCCATGATATGCAGGATGATATCCCCATGGCATGTTTCCATGATATGCAGGATGATATCTTCATGGCATATTTCCATGATATGCAGGATGATATCCCCATGGCATATTCCATGATATGCAGGATGATATCCCCATGGCATGTTTCCATGATATGCAGGATGATATCTTCATGGCATATTTCCATGATATGCAGGATGATATCCCCATGGCATATTTCCATGATATGCAGGATGATATCCCCATGGCATGTTTCCATGATATGCAGATGATATCTTCATGGCATATTTCCATGATATGCAGGATGATATCCCCATGGCATATTTCCATGATATGCAGGATGATATCCCCATGGCATGTTTCCATGATATGCAGGATGATCTTCATGGCATATTTCCATGATATGCAGGATGATATCCCCATGGCATATTTCCATGATTGCAGGATGATATCCCCATGGCATGTTTCCATGATATGCAGGATGATATCTTCATGGCATATTTCCATGATATGCAGGATGATATCCCCATGGCATATTTCCATGATATGCAGGATGATATCCCCATGGCATGTTTCCATGATATGCAGGATGATATCTTCATGGCATATTTCCATGATATGCAGGATGATATCCCCATGGCATATTTCCATGATATGCAGGATGATATCCCCATGGCATGTTTCCATGATATGCAGGATGATATCTTCATGGCATATTTCCATGATATGCAGGATGATATCCCCATGGCATATTTCCATGATATGCAGGATGATATCCCCATGGCATGTTTCCATGATATGCAGGATGATATCTTCATGGCATATTTCCATGATATGCAGATGATATCCCCATGGCATATTTCCATGATATGCAGGATGATATCCCCATGGCATGTTTCCATGATATGCAGGATGATATCTTCATGGCATATTTCCATGATATGCAGGATGATATCCTCATGGCATATTTCCATGATATGCAGGATGATATCCCCATGGCATGTTTCCATGATATGCAGGATGATATCTTCATGGCATATTTCCATGATATGCAGGATGATATCCCCATGGCATATTTCCATGATATGCAGGATGATATCCCCATGGCATTTTCCATGATATGCAGGATGATATCTTCATGGCATATTTCCATGATATGCAGGATGATATCCCCATGGCATATTTCCATGATATGCAGGATGATATCCCCATGGCATGTTTCCATGATATGCAGGATGATATCTTCATGGCATATTTCCATGATATGCAGGATGATATCCTCATGGCATATTTCCATGATATGCAGGATGATATCCTTATGGAAATATGCCATGAGGATATCATCCTGCATATCATGGAAATATGCCATGAGGATATCATCTTGGATATCATTAGCTGGTTTGAAAACATTTGAGGGTTGGTGACACGGAGAGCATGAAACCATAGCAAACCTGCCTCAACAAATCCTGTCTGATATTTGCAAGCATAAAAAAGTAGACATTAAAACAATGATGATGATGACAACAGTGATGATTATAATTTTTGACATCCTTTTTGTTTTGGGAGACAATGGAGTTGCGCATAAAATAGTCTAGTCCGGCTTTTACACTTCATGTCCTAATACATTTCCTGCTGTGACTGTATAGTCCTATCCTGGACAAACACTCCTTCTGGCAGGTGCCGCGAATGTAGCGAAGACTGTTCCTGGCTGGTTGTAATGCCATAGTTTCTCGTTGACGTCTTTTCTTGTCTTTCCATTTCTCCTCTCTCCCTCTCTCTGTCACTCCTTTGTGTTCCCTCTTTTACGGTACGTCGCCAATCTCCACGGAAAATCCTTCACATCAAATGGCAGAACCATGTCCCCAACAAAGATTTCCTCAAGCAAGCAGGAATACCTATTTCTTTATTGCCCACAAGGGACTAAACACAGAGAGGACAAACAAGGACAGACAAACGGATTAAGTCGATTATATCGACCCCAGTGCGTAACTGGTACTTAATTTATCGACCCCGAAAGGATAAAAGGCAAAGTCGACCTCGGCGGAATTTGAACTCAGAACGTAACGGCAGACGAAATACGGCTACGCATTTCACCCGGCGTGCTAACGTTTCTGCCAGCTCGCCGCCGGAATACCAAGCATGTTTGCACTCCTCACACAAAGACGTATGAGATGGCTTGGACATGTTAGCCGTACGAAAGATGGCAGAATCCCCAAGGACATACTCAACGGAGAGCTTACTAGGGGCACTAGGTCTGTGGGAAGACCGTTCTTACGTTACAAGGATGTTTGCAAAAGGGACATGAAGGCCTGCAACATCAATATTAGCAACTGGGAGGCAGCTGCCAGCAACCATGGTGATTATAATACATAAGGCAGTATTGAGTGATCTGGGAAAGAGTCAGCTGCTATTTCACCCAGATCTAAGTACCACATAGTGGTTATCCTCTTTGGCTTGGCTGCAGTTTTTATAGTAATGTTTGTTGTTGTTGTTGTGTCTGTCTAATTCTAGATCTAAATCTGGCAAGTAGTCCTTTTCACGGTGATTGGCAAATATTTGCCAATGAGATTAGGTGTGTAAGTGTACATGAGTGTGTTTGCATGTGGCAGTATATGTATGTGCATGTATAGTTGTGTGTGTGTGTGTGTGCTTAATTGTGAGTGTAGCTGGAAAAAAGGGTGTCATAGTCAGTGTGTTTAATGAATGTGTAACATGTGTTCCTGTGTTGATAGAAGTGCGTGAGAAAAGCAGTGGTGGTGGTGGTGGTGGTGGTGGGATGGCCCGAAATATGAGCGTTAGAATGTGTGTGTGTGTGTATACATACACACATTTGCATGTGTATAATGTGTATATTGTGTTGTGTATGTTTTTACACACACACACACACATATATACACAAACACATATACACAGAGACATAAACATACATTTGTGTGTGTGTATATGTTGTGTATGTATATATATATATATATATATATATATACACATTTTCATGTGTATATTGTGTTGTGTATGGTTATACACACACACACACACACATATATATACACATATACAAACACACACATATATACACAAACACATATACACAGAGACATAAACATACATTTGTGTGTATATATGTTGTGTATGTTTATATACACACACACACGTGTTCGTGTATGTGTGTATATTTGTTTACGTATGGCAAATATGTGTATATGTGGGTGATAGGTGGTTGGGGTGTGTGGGGTGTGTGTGATGATCAATGAGTGGGTGATGTGTATATGTAGAGGTGTATATGTGTATGTATAGAGCACTGGGTGTTTTGCCAATGTGCTTGGGTGGTGGTCTGTTTGAGCGTGTGTTTCTAGGGTAAGGCAGGTGGGTAAGAAAATACAGGCTTTGCATTCATCCTACATCTTTACCATCTCCATTGTAATTACTGAGGTGTTGATGGTAGTGATGGTGTGATGATAATGATGGTAATCAGAGGTGACGATGATAGACGTTGCAAACGTTGTGATGGCACAGGAGTGGCTGTGTGGTAAGTAGCTTGCTTACCAACCGCATTGTTCTGGGTTCAGTCCCACTGCGTGGCACCTTGGGCAAGAGTCTTCTACTATAGCCTCGGGCCGACCAAAGCCTTGTGAGTGGATTTGGTAAACAGAGACTGAAAGAGGCTTGTCATGCTGGTGGTGCCCCAACATGGCCACAGCCCGAGGGTTGAAACATGCAAAAGAATAAAAGAATATATATATATATATATATATATATATGTATGTAGAGACGCAATGGCCCAGTGGTTAGGGCAGTGGACTCGTGTGATGATAGTAATCAGAGGTGATGATGACAGACGTTGCAAAAGTTGTGATGGCACAGGAGTGGCTGTGTGGTAAGTAGCTTGTTTACCAACCACATTGTTCTGGGTTCAGTCCCACTGCGTGGCACCTTGGGCAAGTGTCTTCTACTATAGCCTAGGGCCGACCAAAGCCTTATGAGTGGATTTGGTAGACGGAAACTGAAAGAAGCCCGTCGCATGTATGTATATGGTTGTTCCTTCTCGAGCCATACCTGGCTCATAAGGGCCGGTTTCCCGGTTTCTTGGTGTATAGGTTCCCCACCTGGATGGGACACTGGTGTGTCGCAGGTGAGCTGCAAGATGCAGGAGGAAAGAATGAGAGAATGTTGTGGCGAAAGAGTCAGCAGAAGTTCATCATTACCTTCTGCTGGAGCCGCATGGAGCTTAGGTGTTTCGCTCATAAACACACACATCGCCGGGTTTGAGATTTCAACCCGCGATCCCTCGACTGCGAGTCTGCTGCTCTAACCACTAGGCCATGTGCCTCCACATGTATATATATATATATGTATGTATGTATGTATATGGGTGAGTGTTTGTGCGTCTGTGTTTGTCCCACCTCCAACATCACTTGACAACCAATGCTGGTGTGTTTATGTCCCCATAACTTAGCGGTTTGGCAAAAGAGAACCAATAGAATAAGTACTAAGCTTACAAAGAATAAGTCCCGGGGTCGATTTGCTCGACTAAAAGGCGGTGCTCCAGCATGGCCGCAGTCAAATGACTGAAACAAGTAAAAGAGACCGATAGAATAAGTACTAGGCTTACAAAGAATAAGTCCTGGGGTCGATTTGCTCGACTAAAAGGTGGTGCTCCAGCATGGCCACAGTCAAATGACTGAAACAAGTAAAAGAGACTGATAGAATAAGTACTAGGCTTACAAAGAATAAGTCCTGGGGTCGATTTGCTCGACTAAAAGGCAGTGCTCCAGCATGGCCACAGTCAAATGACTGAAACAAGTAAAAGAGACCGATAGAATAAGTACTAGGCTTACAAAGAATAAGTCCTGGGGTCGATTTGCTCGACTAAAAGGCGGTGCTCCAGCATGGCCGCAGTCAAATGACTGAAACAAGTAAAAGAGACCGATAGAATAAGTACTAGGCTTACAAAGAATAAGTCCTGGGGTCGATTTGCTCGACTAAAAGGCGGTGCTCCAGCATGGCCGCAGTCAAATGACTGAAACAAGTAAAAGAGACCGATAGAATAAGTACTGGGCTTACAAAGAATAAGTCCTGGGGTCGATTTGCTCGACTAAAAGGCGGAGCTCCAGCATGGCCACAGTCAAATGACTGAAACAAGTAAAAGAGACCGATAGAATAAGTACTAGGCTTACAAAGAATAAGTCCTGGGGTCGATTTGCTCAACTAAAAGGCGGTGCTCCAGCATGGCCACAGTCAAATGACTGAAACAAGTAAAAAAGTAAAACAGTATGATAACGATAATGGTATGAATGGAAATGGGGATGAGGGTGATGAAGAGAGTGACGATAATGACTGATGAGTGATGGATAGGACATTCAAGAGGAATTCAAGACAGAATGCCCCTAGGAGCTCCTCTATGCTGATGACCTTGCTCTAATTGCTGAGTCACAATCAGAACTAGAGGAGAAGTTTCAAGTTTGGAAACAAGGATTAGAATCGAAGGGCCTAAGAGTCAACCTAGCTAAAACCAAAGTCCTAATAAGTAGGAAGGCAGGCAAACCACAAATCCCTTCAAGTAGATGGCCCTGCTCGACCTGTAGTAGAAGCGTAGGTAGAAACTCTATAAGATGCACCCAATGTATGCTATGGACACATAAGATGTGCAGCAATATCAAAGGAAGACTAACCGGGAAGATAGTTTTTGTATGTGGCAGATGCTCAGGAGCAATAAACACTGAAAATGCAAAACTGTATTGAAAAGCAAACTATCTACCACACAGCCATGCCTGTGCCTATGTAAAGCTATCGGGTACATTTGCTGCACACATGCGCGTGTATGTGTGTGTGAGGCAACTGGGAAGAGGAGGATTAGATCAGAGGAAAAAAAGCAGAGTATTAAAAGCAGGATGCCTTTACTGAATGGAAAAATAATAAAGGGAGGAGCGCATGGTTTTGTTTGATTAATAAATGCATGGTGGAGCATGTTGCAGTTGCGCATTTGCAGCACGCGTAGGGGGAGCATGTATTGTGCAAATGTTGCATTAGTGTGACAATGCACATGAATGGGTTGCAGAAAAGGAAAAAGGTGAGAGCATCTGCAAGTCTGTGGGTTTATAAGTGTGTGTGTGTGAATGGTGACTGCGTGGCAGTGTGCATGTTATGTAAATATACATACCTGCACAAATGTAACGAGTATACACACACCAGAACATATATTTTTATACATATTTTTATACATATTTTTATACATATTTTTATGCACACAATGCCTACAAACACACCTCTATATAAATACATGTGTGTATTATGTATACATGCCAATCTGTTGCATAAAGAGAAATGTTTAAAATGCATATTAATATTAACTGTGTAAACACAAGTACTTACTAGTATATATGTGTTTATACATAAAAAGAACATAAATCTCTCTTTGTGTGTGTGTGTGTGTGTATATATATATATATATATTATATATATATATACTTTATTTAAAGCAGCAGAAAATTCAACAAAATTGGTTTTGTTGAATTTTCTGCTGCTTTAAATAAAGCATATTACTCTACCCCTGGTATTTGAGTACTCTTTTTTCCACCTTGTTTCACATTTATATGTTTACTCCGGTATATATATATATTACTCTTTTACTCTTTTACTTGTTTCAGTCATTTGACTGCGGCCATGCTGGAGCACCGCCTTTAGTCGAGCAAATCGACCCCGGGACTTATTCTTTGTAAGCCCAGTACCTATTCTATCGGTCTCTTTTGCCGAACTGCTAAGTGATGGGGACGTAAACACACCAGCATCGGTTGTCAAGCAATGCTAGGGGGACAAACACAGACACACAAACACACGCATACACATATATATATATATATACATATATACGACAGGCTTCTTTCAGTTTCTGTCTACCAAATCCACTCACAAGGCATTGGTCGGCCCGGGGCTACAGCAGAAGACACTTGCCCAAGATGCCACGCAGTGGGACTGAACCCGGAACCATGTGGTTGGTTTTATATATATATATATATACTTTATTTAAAGCAGCAGAAAATTCAACAAAACTGGTTTTGTTGAATTTTCTGCTGCTTTAAATAAAGTATATTACTCTACCCCTGGTATTTGAGTACTCTTTTTTCCACCTTGTTTCACATTTATGTGTTTACTCCGGTATATATATATATATATATATTATTAAATTAGAGATAAAACCACTATTTTTAATTTATATTTATAATTTTTTATATTTTATAAAAATATTTTTTTTAAATTTTAAATTAATAAATTTAAAAAATATTAAAAATTTATTAATTTAAAATTTAAAAAATATTTTTTAAAAATATAAAAATTTATAAATATAAATTAAAAATTTTAAATTTAAATAATTTAAATTTTAAATTTTATATTTCATATATTTTGTATATTATATTAATTATGTTTATTTTTATGTTTTAGTTTATGTCTATCACTGTTTGAGTTGCCTAATAGTGGTTTTATCTCTAATTATATTTATATTTATACTGTGAAATTGGATTTAATCCTAAATCTAATTTTTCCCTGTAAGTTTGGATTTACTCCCTAATATTATTATTATTATTATTATTATATATATATATCTAAGAAAAAGTGATGACATAGGGAAAACAATGGTTATGTTATGAACTTCATTAGCTATATTGAGTTCTACAACAATTCGTTTGTCTTGAAATATGTTTTATCGTATATTTAATTTTTTCTATATGGTACAATTTAATTCTATCATTGTTATTTTATTGTTGAATTGATAAAAGGTGGTTCTTCTCTAATTTATATATACACACACACACACATATATATGTGTGTGTATATATATATATAATATATATATATATGTGTGTGTGTGTGTGTGTGTGTGTGTGTGTGTATATATATATATATATAGAGAGAGAGAGAGAGAGAGAGTGGTTGTATACTGTCAACATAACGTGACAGTCCCATAAAGGGAATTACACCACTGCTGTTTAACCCTAGGAAGCATCGACGCTTCCTGTCGGCTTCAACACATTTCCTGTGTCCTTATATTTGCGAAGGGAAGGCAAGCACCCCCACCAGCTAGGATTCACACCTGAAAACATGCATGTTTCTGGGTCTTACCCGTCATCAGTCCAGGATAGCGAGTCCTGCTAGTTGAGATGCCTGTCTAGCCTTTGCAAAGATATATATATATTTACAGTGAAATCTATTCACTGGTCACCGTAATTAGAAATATTTCTAATATATATATATATATATATATGTATATATATGTATATGTATGTATGTATGTATGTATGTATGTATGTATGTATGTATGTAATGTATATATGTATATATATATATATAGACAATATACTTTATAATTAGGGTTCAGCAAAGATTTGCTTCACCACATACCAAAGTTTAGAAATAGCAGTCAAAAAATCTTAGCCATTCCTTCTACTTTAAAAGGGACTCCCAGAAAAACCAAAGTACTTGAAAACAATCCACACAGGCAAAGGGGAAAAAACCTAATATCGATTGATTTTCGTTATTTTTCCCCTTTGCCTGCATGGATTGTTTTCAAGTACTTTGGTTTTTCTGGCAGTCCCTTTTAAAGTAGAAGGAATAGCTAACGTTTTTTGGCTGCTATTTCTAAACTTTGGTATGTGGTGAAGCAAATCTTTGCTGAACCCTAATTATAAAGTACTAGTAGTATCGCCCGGCGTTGCTCGGGTTTGTAAGGGAAATAACTATATAAGCATTTTTAGAGAGTTATAGCCAAAAAATAGCAAAAAAATGCATTAAAAATGGAAATAAAATTATGGTAAATTTGTTTTTAAATCGTTGACTCATCGTAGACATTTTTAGAGAGTTACTTCCCTTATATAATAGCGAAAAAATTGCATTGAAATGGAAAAAAATGATGGTAAATTTTTTTTTAAATCGTAGACTCACCGTAGACGCGTGCTAATACCCAGAAGGGCTCGATATGAATCACGACTATAAGATACCTGGTTTTGGTTAAACTGCACCGCAAAATGTGGGAGTAGTTAGGAATCTAAATCATAGGAGACAGACACACAACTTCACTTTTATATATAAAGATTACTTAAGCTTACCATGAAATGGTCTTTTTCATGCCGAATTCTACTTGGTAAAATTACTGATTACTTCTTAATTAATTAATTTTACCCTTTGTTATTATATAGACAATATAGGTAGTTAGGATAAATCCCAGCTGTTTTAGTTGAAGCACACCTGTTAATTCTATTATCACAATCATAATATATCCATAAGTGGAGGCGCAATGGCCCAGTGGTTAGGGCAGCGGACTCGCGGTCATAGGATCGCGGTTTTGATTCCCAGACCGGGCGTTGTGAGTGTTTATTGAGCGAAAACACCTAAAGCTCCACGAGGCTCCGGCAGGGGATGGTGGTGATCCCTGCTTTACTCTTTCACCACAAACTTTCTCTCACTCTTACTTCCTGTTTCTGTTGTACCTGTACTTCAAAGGGCCGGCCTTGTCACTCTCTGTGTCACGCTGAATATCTCCGAGAACTACGTTAAGGGTACACGTGTCTGTGGAGTGCTCAGCCACTTACACGTTAATTTCACGAGCAGGCTGTTCCGTTGATTCGGATCAACCGGAACCCTCGTCGTTGTAACCGACGGAGTGCTTCCACAGTATATCCATAGTAGCTACTGTATGTTAGTTAAAATATATATCAAAATTTAGAATTATGGAAATATTATTTGCAGAGTTATTATGCAACAGAATGGGAAAGTGGACATTTTTGGTGGGGATTATTTATTCTCTGTTACACACGTTTTATTTGCTAATAAGAATTACAGAAGATTTACATGTTAGATAAACATGTAAGGAATGTCCTATTAGAAATTCCTCAGACAAAGAGAAAATATTTTTATACATGCATAAACATTTCTTCTCTGTCTGACAAATTTCTGATATGAAATTCCTTGTCTTTATCTAACATGTAATTCTTTTGTAATTCTTATAATATATATATATATCATCATATCATATATAAATATATGTATACGTATATCTATATATATATATATATATAATATATATATATATATATATATATATCATATATCATATATAAATATATGTATATATATCTATATCATCATATCATATATAAATATATGTATATATATCTATATCATCATATCATATATAAATATATGTATATATATATCTATATCATCATATCATATATAAATATATGTATATATATATCTATATCATCATATCATATGTAAATATATGTATGTATATATATATATATATATATATCATCATATCATATATAAATATATATATATATATATGTGAGTGTGTGTATGGAGGCGCAATGGCCCAGTGATTAGGGCAGCGGACTTGCGGTCGTAGGATCACGGTTTCGATTTCCAGACCGGGCGTTGTGAGTGTTTATTGAACGAAAACACCTAAAAAAGCTCCACGAGTCTCTGGCAGGGGGTGGTGGCGATCCCTGCTCTACTCTTTCGCCACAACTTTCTCTCACTCTTTCTTCTGATAGCCTGGTCGATCACGGTGATCATGGTGATATATATATATATATGTATTGATAGAAATGGTAAGACAACAAAAGAAAGAAAGAGACTTCGATATTATGTAAATAGAGGAATTTATCTGTAAATGTAATATGTGACAATTATTCAGTAGCTATGAGAAAACTCCGAGTTCCAGATGTTGGGGTGAAAATCCATGCCCCCATCTCTTCAGTTATCCGGCCATCAGAAAAAAATGCTATGAAAATTACTGTTAAACAAAGGGAAATTACTGTGTGATTGACCGTTATTAAGATAAAAGAGCTATTAAAATGACCGCTAAGTGAGGGGATGAAGTAAAAGGGGGTAAAAATGATCATAGTATTCGCATAAGTGCATATGTCCATACCTACACATGTGCGCCTGCACACCCACATACATGCACCTATAAGTATACACTCATTCGAAGTATACACTCACCGATGGCGGTGAGCTGGCTGACACGTTAGCGTGCTGGGCAAAATGTGTAGCCGTATTTCATCTGCCGTTACGTTCTGAGTTCAAATTCCGCCGAGATCGACTTTGCCTTTCATCCTTTCAGGGTCGATAAATTAAGTACCAGTTACGCACAAGGGTCGATATAATCGACTTAATCCCTTTGTCTGTCCTTGTTTGTCCCCTCTCTGTTTAGCCCCTTGTGGGTAATAAAGAAATATATACACTCATCCACCCTCAATTGAAGCACACACATTCTCACCTACACCAGTCACCAAAAAAAAGTGAATTCGAGTGAAAAAGAAAATCTCGTGCAATATTATTTACAACTTCATATGTTACTGCTTGTACTTGATATAACTAAATAAAATGACTATTTTAATAGTGTACTTCAAAAGACATGATTTAAAACAATTTTTTGTTTAAATTCATTTTTTATTACTTTTGCGCACGAGTGGCTGTGTGGTAAGTAACTTGCTAACCAACCACATGGTGCCAGGTTCAGTCCCACTGTGTGGCATCTTGGGCAAGTGTCTTCTGCTATAGCCTCGGGCCGACCAAAGCCTTGTGAGTGGATTTGGTAGACGGAAACTGAAAGAAGCCTGTCGTATATGTGTGTGTATATATATATATATATATATATATGTATGTGTGTGTATATGTTTGTGTGTCTGTGTTTGTCCCTCTAGCATTGCTTGACAACTGATGCTGGTGTGTTTACGTCCCCGTTACTTAGCGGTTCGGCAAAAGAGACCGATAGAATAAGTACTGGGCTTACAAGAGAATAAGTCCCGGGGTCGATTTGCTCGACCGACTAAAGGCGGTGCTCCAGCATGGCCGCAGTCAAATGACTGAAACAGGTAAAAGAGAAAGTACACATCAATTCCCTCCACCAGCCTCCATGAATCTTCCACATTACGTCACATGTCAAACTACCATGTAACAGAACAATTCTTATACATGTGTCTTCCTGCTCCACCTTTCCTTCCATCTAAGATAGCATTACTCATGCAATGATTAATTAATAAATACATTAATTAATAAATACATAACGAACATCTACAGATCTTTCATAGCTAATGTACCATGTCACATTACCATTTCATGCCGCAGTTTTTCTTAGTGACTGTGTGTGTGTGTGGTGCTTATAGGTGATGTGTGTGTGTGTATGTTGTATGAGTATCTCTTATCTTTTACCTGTTTCAGTCATTTGACTGCGGCCATGCTGGAGCACCGCCTTTAGTCGAGCAAACCGACCCCGGGACTTATTCTTTGTAAGCCCAGTACTTATTCTATCGGTGTCTTTTACCTGTTTCAGTCATTTGACTGCGGCCATGCTGGAGCACCGCCTTTAGTCGAGCAAACCGACCCTGGGACTTATTCTTTGTAAGCCCAGTACTTATTCTATCGGTGTCTTTTACCTGTTTCAGTCATTTGACTGCAGCCATGCTGGAGCACCGCCTTTAGTCGAGCAAACCGACCCTGGGACTTATTCTTTTGTAAGCCCAGTACTTATTCTATCGGTCTCTTTTACTTGTTTCAGTCATTTGACTGCGGCCATGCTGGAGCACCGCCTTTAGTCGAGCAAACTGACCCTGGGACTTATTCTTTGTAAGCCCAGTACTTATTCTATCGGTGTCTTTTACTTGTTTCAGTCATTTGACTGCGGCCATGCTGGAGCACCGCCTTTAGTCGAGCAAACCGACCCTGGGACTTATTCTTTGTAAGCCCAGTACTTATTCTATCGGTGTCTTTTACTTGTTTCAGTCATTTGACTGCGGCCATGCTGGAGCACCGCCTTTAGTCGAGCAAACCGACCCTGGGACTTATTCTTTGTAAGCCCAGTACTTATTCTATCGGTCTCTTTTACTTGTTTCAGTCATTTGACTGCGGCCATGCTGGAGCACCGCCTTTAGTCGAGCAAACCGACCCTGGGACTTATTCTTTGTAAGCCCAGTACTTATTCTATCGGTCTCTTTTACTTGTTTCAGTCATTTGACTGCGGCCATGCTGGAGCACCGCCTTTAGTCGAGCAAATTGACCCCGGGACCAGCTCAACCCACCCCGGGTGAATGCAGTATGAAGAAGAAGATGCTTACTGGGATGGGATTTGAACCCAGAGTGCAGAGCTCTGGAACAATTGGAACTGAAAGGTAAATGAAAACAACATACTTGATACTAGACACACATCCACATGGAGGAACAATGAGAGGAGAAGGGACTAAGGACTGCATTGTCCCAAACACACACATGTAAATGTATCTTTTACTTGTTTCAGTCATAATTTAGCGCACCAAAGCGAGGACTTTTGAAAAATAACCGCAAGTGTAATAGGTAGAACTAGATACAAATCTGACCTCATGCAGACGTCCCTGTATATAGTTCTGCAAATTATATTTGTATGGACGATCACACTGAAGATCTACAGACAAATTGTGCAAGATTACGTAATCTGTTAATAGTGAAACATGTATGTGAATAATCTGTATTTTGTTACTTTTCATTTGTCTTGCTCGCTTATGTTCTGGTGTTTGCTAAATTTTTCTTGAGAACATTTCTTAGTGGTAAGACCATAGAGGATCTACTTCTAGCATAAGGGTTGTCCACATAATGGTCATCCCTCTCATATATAAATGTGACCGCGTGTGTACCGCTGTCAATTTTTTTTCCTCCGTCTTCCCTTCTCTGGATCTTTCTTTTTCTATGTTTCTGAAGAAGAGCTTCGCTCGAAACGTTAAACCCTCCTTCTTCCTTCCTTCCTGAGCATCCAATAATACTATATTTGTTCCACATCCTCGTGTTGTTGTATTTTCCCTTTGTGTTTTCATGTTTGGATTAACTTTATATATATATGTGTATATATATATATATATATATATATATATCAAAAGATATTGTTCATAAAAACAAAATTGCAATAAAACATAAAATAGAATATTTTATATTTATTTATATGCTAAAGCAGTAGTTCTTAACTGGGGTCCATATGTCCCTTGAGGGTCCATTTAAGATTTTTGAAGGTCCACACAACAAAATAGTAAATTGAAGATCCATAATAGTATTTTAAAGGCCCTGAAAAAATTTTGCTTTAGCTGTATGTATTGCAAGAAACAGTTAGGTTTCATTCTCTAACATTTTACATAGTTCAACCTACACAAGTTAACGTGTGAAAAACAAAATAGGAATTTAGAAAGAAGTTTCTATAAAACTAGTTTTTAAACTGTTGTGTCAGGGGAGAGTCATTCTCTTTTAGTGCCTTATTATTTGACTCTCCTGAGAGTCAAGACTATTGAAAAGGTTGCAACATGCAACGAAAATTTTTTAGAACTAAATGAGATACTTACTCATACCCATGGAAGAAGTAAGTATGAGTAAGTATCTCATTTATTTCTTTTTGCCACATGTATCACTGACGAAGGGAGGGCTGTTATAAGCTAACCCTGAAATCAGTCCGATATGTTAATAATGGAATGTTTTAAAAATTTCTGTTGACCTTTTTTCGAGTAGCGTGCTTATTGTGAAAAAATTATATGGTTAATGGACAATATGTCCAATTTTTCGGCATATCTGGCATTAGAAGTTTTTTCGTTTGCCCTTAATTATGAATTGTTTATAGATTTAACCTTTAAGGGTATTTTTTGATATGCTGGCCATTGATAAAATTTTTGGGGGAAAAGAAAATTTTTTTTCGAAAAAAATTTTATCCTTCATTAGATATATATGCATGTATGTGTAAAGAGAGAGAGAGAGAGAAAGAAAGAAAGAGGGAAGTGTCGTTTACCTGATATTGTTGCTCCCCTTGCCAGCTATGTAACGCGTTGATATTATCCATTCCTGCATAATTCTTTACTTCCAAACTATAGTCTTCAATCCTTTGATTGTTCTCAGAGACATTGTTATTGTTTTATTGTAGTTGTTTAACAGCAGGTGAACCTTCATCTAGCAGATCTATGATCAAAAGCATTCCGGCCATGACCACCCCGTGATCAAAGGTGTTCCACACGTTATCATCCTATCTTTTAAGTCTTAATTTTTTCAGAATATATAGGACTATGTCATATGGTTTCTTTTCTGTTTTTGAGATGGTAGGGTTTGATTTGTAGGGGTTAACAAGACAAGTGACCTTGTACAGGTTCCTTTATTGGTTAGTTGTTATCATGTTGCTTTATTCTTGTTGTTATTGTTACGGTTCTTCAATCCCATATCATCCCCTAATCTAACAGATCTGTGATGATGAAAGGTGATACAGCTATGGCCAGCTCCAAACTTTTATTTGGAATATATATAGGATCTTACATTAACTAACCTAGTCTTCCAATCTCCCTTTTTTTAAAGACAGTGAAATGTGATATGAGGAAGATTTGGATGCCATTTATATTGGGTCTGGCTACCATGTAGGGGCCTGTTTCATTTGTTTGTACATAAGTACCTAACTTTGATTTAAAGAAGACTTGGCAACTATTTTTACTCGATATAGCTACAATTTGGATATAAAAGTCTGTATGGTGTGATTAGAGGATATTTAAGCTACTATATTTGGTTACCATATTTACTACCGTGAAGGCGCAATGGCCCAGTGGTTAGGGCAGCGGACTCGCGGTCATAGGATCGCGGTTTTGATTCCCAGACCGGGCGTTGTGAGTGTTTATTGAGCTAAAACACCTAAAAAAGCTCCACGAGGCTCCGGTAGGGGACGGTGGTGATCCCTGCTGTATTCTTTCACCACAACTTTCTCTCACTCTTACTTCCTGTTTCTGTTGTACCTGTATTTCAAAGGGCCAGCCTTGTCACTCTCTGTGTCACGCTGAATATCCCCGAGAATTGCGCTAAGGGTACACGTGTCTGTGGAGTGCTCAGCCACTTACACGTTAATTTCACGAGCAGGCTGTTCCATTGATCGGATCAACCGGAACCCTCGTCATCGTAACCGACGGAGTGCTTCCACTCCATTTACTACCAAATAAATATCTCCCTCTTTGGCCTTGGCATAGAGAAATACATACATTAGACAGTAAGTTATGACTCGAGGGAGATTTAGCTACTATTCCTCACAGTTCTTGTCCTGCAGCACGACTTCTCACGAGGCACGAGTCAAACGAAATGGCAATTGATAAAATTTTGTTATTTAGCTACCTCCCTTTCAAAGTATGAATTGTTAGTGCAAAACCTGTTGAGTATGACCTAGCTTTCATTTTTAATTGAGCTTAATTAAAATAAAGTAAGAGTCAAGTACTGGATTCAATGATATTGCCTAATCCCCTCCCTTCAAAATTGCTGGCCTTGTGCCTAAATCAGAAACCATTATTATTAATATTATATTATTAACCCTTTAGTGTTCGCATTATTCTGCCAAAATCAATGCTTCTTCATCCACATTGTTTTGAACTAATCATATATTATCTTGCAGCTATGAGATTTTGATGAGGTAGCTGTTAACTTTTAAAACAATATTGTAGGGTTGGTGTGAGGGACCAGATCTGGCCAGTTTGAACATAAAACAGGCAGAATACTTTTGGCCGGATATGGCCGGTTTAAATGCTAAAGGGTTAAGCAGGTAAGTTGGTTTTTGAGTTTCTCTGACTTGACCTAGCTGGTGAGTTCTCCAACATATATGGGTGGATTACCCTAAATCATTATCATTTTATATTCAAATTACACGTTTTTTAACAAAACTATTGTATTTATTTATATATATAAATTAGGGAGCTTGCTTCCTAGCTACATGGTTTCGGGTTCAGTCCCACTGCGCGGCACTTTGGGTAGGTGTCTTCCACTATAGCCCCGAGCCGACCAAAGCTTTGTGATTGAATTCGGTAGGTGGAAGTTACTGCCGTGTGTGTATGTGTGCGTATAGCTGCTCAGTGCCTCTCCGAAAGAGAGAGAGGGAATAATAGGTTTAATCTGTATTTAATTTATTAATTATAATTAAAATCTTTAAGTTATTCCTTATAAAAATAAATATTAAAGTATATTGATAGTTTAATTTTTAACATATCCTTATAAAAATAAATTTTGAATTTTATAAATTTTATAAATTATGATTAAATTTTTAACGAGTCCTCATAAATTTATAACTTGTTTAGCTCTTCCCATTTTTTATATATCTTTCTTTTGTCCATCTCCTCAACGTCTGCATCCAGTTTATGCCATTATTTTATTTTACTTTATTTTATCTAGTTTCAGCTCACGAGCTGTGGCCATGCTGGGGCACCGCCATTTATTAATAATGTTATTATTGTATGAATGAATGAATATAAAACAGCTCTGGTGGCAATTAGAACAAATTATTATTATTATTATTATTATTATTATTATTATTATTGTTATTATTATTTGTTCCAGCTTTTTACATCCTGAATGCAAATCTCATGGAGGCCAACATTATCTTCCCTTCCTCTTCCAGAGTTGATATAATCCAGCCATGACCATCTGTTAAATCTGAGGCACTTGATTGTTGTTGATATTATTGTTGTTGTTGTGATAAAGGGATTGTTGCTATGCTGATTATGAAAGTGATGATGTGCTTTCTAAACTCATGCTGCTGTTGTTTAGTACTCCAAGGATCATCTCTTGTTGAACACACCAGTCATTCCAGCCATGACCATCCAACTTCATATTCATATACATATCTGACATTTACTACAGCTGGTTAGCATTTGGTGTTCACTGACATTTGATGTTCACTGATGTTTACCAATGTTGGGTGTTGTTCACCAATATCAGCTTTCATTTGATATTGATTTTTCTCTGATGTTAACCAGCGTTTAATGTTCACTGATGTTCACCAATGTTGGGTGTTGTTTACCAATATCAGCTTTCATTTGATATTGATTTTCTCTGATGTTAACCAGCGTTTAACGTTCACTGATGTTCACCAATGTTGGGTGTTGTTCACCAATATCAGCTTTCATTTGATATTGATTTTCTCTGATGTTAACCAGCATTTAATGTTCACTGATGTCTGATAATGTTCACTGATGTTCACCAATGTTGGGTGTTGTTCACCAATATCAGCTTTCATTTGATATTGATTTTCTCTGATGTTAACCAGCGTTTAATGTTCACTGATGTCTGATAACGTTCACTGATGTTCACCAATGTTGGGTGTTGTTCACCAATATCAGCTTTCATTTGATATTGATTTTTTCTGATGTTAACTAGCGTTTAATGTTCACTGATATCTGATAATGTTCACTGATGTTTACCAATGCTGGATGTTCCGTTCATCAATGTTGGTTTACATTTGATACAGATGCTCACTGATGCTGACCAGCATTTGACGTTCATTGATATTTTATGTTCACCGCTGTTCAGTGTCCACTATCACATATTGCTCAACTTTTTTTCTTAGGGAGAAAAGAGTAATACCCATGACCCTTGTTTCAAATTTTCAGGGTCTTTGAAGTTGACTGGAAAAAGGGAGGATGTTATTCTGGGGCCAATTGACCAATATCTGATGCCTACGGCAAGTTGATGATAACCAATGTTTGATGTTCATAGACATTTGATGTTCACTGCTGCTGTTGTTAAAGATGATGACGATGATGATGATGGTGGTAATTATTGTTTTTTTTAGTCCCAAGTCAACTTTGATTGAGAGGACTTATGATGAAAGACATTCCAGCCATGACTATCAACATCTAATTTTTATTTTCCAGGGATGATGTATCTAAGATTACGTTATCTATTATAGCCTTCCCTTTTCAAAAGGATGTGCGTGATATCAGGGAAATATAGCTGCTCTTTCTAGCAGGCTGTTATTGTTGTTTTGCTTTTATCCCAAGATCAACTTTGACTGAGCAAACCTGTGACCAAAGACGTTCCAGTCATGACCACCTCATCTTTTTAAAGGTACATGTAGTCTCACATTATCTAATACGTCATTACCTCAATTAGCACAGTATACTGTGATGATTCAGTGGAAATATTCAGCTGCTATTTCCAGCAGTTTGTGTAACCATGTTGAGGCTTTCCCATTGGCTCAAGCGGTAAAAATAATCAGCGCTTAATTATACTTTTAATGTTATCATGTTTGTGCTGGTGTTTACAGTTGATTGTTGACAATCATCGGATACTTGATACGCATTATATATTTATGTGAGTATATATATTTCACACTGGGGAAGTGACAATGTTACTATCACTGTTGTCGTTGTTGGTTGTTTGTTTGCATGCACTGTGATGGTATTACAACTGGATCACCTTTGGAACTGCAAACTGCTAATATTGTAATGACACTTGTCATTCACTGCTGCTGCTGTTGTTTTATGCATGTTTATGCTTGCTGCTGGTGCTGCCACTGCTGCTGTTGTTGTTTGTTCCTGAAACCAGTTCACTAAAAACAGCCAGACAAGTTAATAAAACATCTCTGCTACCGCTACTGTTGTTGTTGTTGTTGTTGTTATTTCAAGTGTATCATACCCAGCTAAGCAATAATAATCGTAATAATATTCCACTTATCATTGTTGCTGTTGTTGTTGATATT
>NW_021836162.1:60000-68923 GCF_006345805.1 Octopus sinensis
ATTTGTTGTTGTTTTTTTCTTCAATTTCTGCAATTTCAACCAATCAATGACGTCTATTGAGGTGAAAACATTCTGTGCCGTATGAATATGTCCCTTGGGATCTTTTCGGTTTGAACGGCAGTTTTTAACATAATTTCCACGTAACTAAACACTTTTAACCTTCGTATACTGGTAGAATGTGTTTATAAAACATCTTTTTCTCTTGGCTTTATTGAGAAAATTCTATAGTTTGTAAGATATTTGTTGTTTGTTTTTTCTTCAATTTCTGCAATTTCAACCAATCAATGACGTCTATTGAGGTGAAAACATTCTGTGCTGTGTGAATATGTCCCTTGGGATCTTTTCAGTTTGAACGGCAGTTTTTAACATAATTTCTAGGTAACTAAACACTTTTAAACTTCGTATACTGGTAGAATGTGTTTATAAAACATCTTTTTCTCTTGGCTTTATTGAGAAAATACTATAGTTTGTAAGATATGGATCTTTTCGGTTTGAACGGCAGTTTTTAACATAATTTCCACGTAACTAAACACTTTTGACCTTCGTATACTGGTAGAATGTGTTTATAAAACATCTTTTTCTCTTGGCTTTATTGAGAAAATTCTATAGTTTGTAAGATATGGATCTTTTCGGTTTGAACGGCAGTTTTTAACATAATTTCTAGGTAACTAAAAAATTTTAAACTTCGTATACTGGTAGAATGTGTTTATAAAACATCTTTTTCTCTTGGCTTTATTGAGAAAATTCTATAGTTTGTAAGATATTTGTTGTTTTTTTTTTCTTCAATTTCTGCAATTTCAACCAATCACTGACGTCGAGAAACGTACACCAAACAAACGCATGACATACAATGCTTTTCTATATCTCCAGTTATGCTATTGCCTTGCTTGTCTCGACAAAAATTATGCAATAGTAAAACACTAATTCTGCACAAACCTATGAGAAACTTGCAATGAAGCAAATATTCTCACTGCAGCCATGCTGGGGTACTGCTCTGAAAGGTTTAGTCAAATGACTTGACCCCTGTACATAATTTAAAGCCTTATCCCATTGGTCTCTTTCAGCCAGCTGTTAAGCTTTGGGAACATAGACAAACCAACACTGGTTGTAATGCAGTGGTGGTGGGAGAAACACATTGACATATATATATATCTTTTTACTTGTTTCAGTCATTTGAATGCGGCCATGCTGGAGCACCGCCTTTAGTCGAGCAAATCGACCATGGGACTTATTCTTTGTAAGCCCAGTACTTATTCTATCGGTCTCTTTTGCCGAACCGCTAAGTGACGGGGACGTTAACACACCAGCATCGGTTGTCAAGCAATGCTAGGGGGACAAACACAGACACACAAACACACACACACACACACACACACATATATATATACATATATACGACAGGCTTCTTTCAGTTTCTGTCTACCAAATCCACTCACAAGGCATTGGTCGGCCCAGGGCTATAGTAGAAGACACTTGACCAAGATGCTACGCTGTGGGACTGAACCCGGAACCATGGGGTTGGTTAGCAAGCTACTTACCACACAGCCACTCCTGCGCCTATATATATATATATAAGATTTGGGTGCAAACCGACACTGGTTGTCAAGAGGTGGTGGTATGGGACAATCACACTGACCCTCACACATAAGCACATATAATAAAATCTTGGCAAAAACTTTGTAGTATGCTATGCAAAGCTCACCCACAGTTATTGGCTATCTGATGTCATCATACAGTAGAAATGCTCTTGCTACTGGATATACATCAGGAATTCCATAGTACCTGTAAAGTTTCACTGTCTTTGTTCCTTGCATACCAGTTATATACCGTGTAATGTCCCATTCAAATTTGAGCCATTACAGATTCCTACCCCACTTTCTTTTGCCATGAGCATTAATAAAAGTCAGGGCCAAATACTAAAAGGTGCTTGATTGCAACCTGAAGAACAAACAGAAATTCGTATATGAAATCCATCTTTTTTCTATTTCAGTTCATCATCATCATCATCATCGTTAAACGTCCGCTTTCCATGCTAGCATGGGTTGGACGGTTCAACTGGGGTCTGGGAAGCCAGAAGGCTGCACCAGACCCAGTCTGATCTGGCAGTGTTTCTACAGCTGGATGCCCTTCCTAACGCCAACCACTCCGTGAGTGTAGTGGGTGCTTTTTACGTGCGACCAGCACAAGTGCCAGACGAGGCTGGCAACGGCCATGATCGGATGGTGTTTTGTACATGCCACTGGCACAGAGGCCAGTCGGGGCAGCGCTGGCAACAGCCACATTCAGATGGTTCTCTTACGTGCCACTGGCACTGGTATCACAGCTACAATTTCCATTGATGTTGATCGATTTCGATTTTGATTGTCCCTGTCATTTTTTCTTGCCCCTCCTTAATTCTTGTCCCTTTGCCTCTACCTCAACTTTTCTCTTCCCACATGACCGGTATTCAGGCCAAGCCTGATCTTTCTTTCTTGTTACATGTTTTTCTCTTATATACTCTTTACTCTTTTACTCTTTTACTCTTTTACTCTTTTACTTGTTTCAGTCATTTGACTGCGGCCATGCTGGAGCACCACCTTTAGTCGAGCAACTCGACCCCGGGACTTATTCTTTGTAAGCCCAGTACTTATTCTATCGGTCTCTTTTGCCGAACCGCTAAGTAACGGGGACGTAAATACACCAGCATCGGTTGTCAAGCAATGCTAGAGGGATAAACACAGACACAAAAACATATACACACACATACATATATATATATATACATATATACGACAGGCTTCTTTCAGTTTCCGTCTACCAAATCCACTCACAAGGCTTTGGTCGGCCCGAGGCTATAGCAGAAGACACTTGCCCAAGATGCCACACAGTGGGACTGAACCCGGAACCATGTGGTTGGTTAGCAAGCTACTTACCACACAGCCACTCCTGCGTATATAATACACACATACAGGACAAGTAAACCTAAATCTGACTAACAGGACACAGCATTTGTAATTTCATTGGACTATTACTTACTGTTGTCTTGCCTTCCATTCATGTAATATAGTGTTGGAATTTCTGCTCTCACCCTGGTTCAGATTTGAAACTGAATCTTTCAATTCTCCTTAGGCATACTTCTTCTGGAGTGGAAGCACTCCGTCGGTTACGACGATGAGGGTTCCGGTTGATCCGAATCAACGGAACAGCCTGCTCGTGAAATTAACGTGTAAGTGGCTGAGCACTCCACAGACACGTGCACCCTTAACGTAGTTCTCGGGGATGTTCAACGTGACACAGAGAGTGACAAGGCCGGTCCCTTGAAATACAGGTACAACAGAAACAGGAAGTAAGAGTGAAAGAAAGTTGTGGTGAAAGAGTACAGCAGAGATCACCACCATCCCCTGCCGGAGTCTCGTGGGGCTTTTAGGTGTTTTTGCTCAATAAACACTCACAACGCCCGGTCTTGGAATCGAAACCGCGTTTCTATGACCGTGAGTCCGCTGCCCTAACCACTGGGTCATTGCACCTCCACCATACTTCTTCTAACCGCTCAGTCGAAGTTGTCTCTCGGTCACTCGATGGATCAGTGCCCTCCAGTCAGTTCTATCCTGGGCCGCTTCTTTTAGACTGGCTATGTCCATTCCGGTATCACTCTTGATGGTGTCAAGCCAGCAGGTTCTTGGTCGGCCTCTTCCTCTCTTGCCATTGACCATTCCGAGCATGATGTCCTTCTCCAGGGATTCTCTCCGCATAATATGACCGAAATATGCCTATTCAAATGTCGAAGGAAACTGTGGTAAATGGGTCTTCCACTTCACCTGTGGCCTTTTCAGTGCCATCACACAGTCCCCTGGATTCCCTAAAGCTATTCTTCTATATATCATTTTCTAGCTTCTCAGTTCTGATATGAGTATTAATAAAAGTCAGGGCCAAACACTAAAAGTTGCTGAATTGCAACTTGAAGAACAAACAGAAGTTTGTATATGAAACCCATCTTTTTTCTACTTTAATTGTTACATGTTTTTCTCTTATATAATACTAGCAGTATCGCCCGGCGTTGCTCGGGTTTGTAAGGGAAATAACTATATAAGCATTTTTAGAGATGTAAAGTATAATAGCCATCTCAATATGGGGGGGGGTGTTACTGTAGCTTTTTACGTTCTGAGATATAATAATAAATTTTTAGAGAGTTACTTACATTATGATGGTAAATTTTTTTTAAATCGTAGACTCATCGTAGACGCGCGCTAATACCCAGAAGGGCTCAATATGAATTACAACTATAAGATACCCGGTTTTGGTTAAACTGCACCGCAAAATGTGGGAGTAGTTAGGAATCTAAATCGTAGGAGACAGACAGCACACTACCTCACTTTTATATATAAAGATATATATAATATATATATATATATATAACTAGCAGTATCGCCCGGCATTGCTCGGGTTTGTAAGGGAAATAACTATATAAGCATTTTTAGAGAGTTATAGCCAAAAAATAGCAAAAAAATGGAAAAAAAATGATAGTAATTTTTTTTTTAATCGTTCAGTCCTCGTAGACATTTTTAGAGAGTTACATCCCTTATGTAATAGCGAAAAAAATGCATTAAAATGGAAAAAAATGATGGTAAATTTTTTTAAATCGTAGACTCATCGTAGACGCGCGCTAATACCCAGAAGGGCTCGATATGAATCACGACTATAAGATACCCGGTTTTGGTTAAACTGCACCGCAAAATGTGGGAGTAGTTAGGAATCTAAATCGTAGGAGACAGACAGCACACTACCTCACTTTTATATATAAAGATATATATAATATATATATATATATATAACTAGCAGTATCGCCCGGCATTGCTCGGGTTTGTAAGGGAAATAACTATATAAGCATTTTTAGAGAGTTATAGCCAAAAAATAGCAAAAAAATGGAAAAAAATGATAGTAATTTTTTTTTTAATCGTTCAGTCATCGTAGACATTTTTAGAGAGTTACTTCCCTTATGTAATAGCGAAAAAAATGCATTAAAATGGAAAAAAATGATGGTAAATTTTTTTAAATCGTAGACTCATCGTAGACGCGCGCTAATACCCAGAAGGGCTCGATATGAATCACGACTATAAACTGGAGCGCAAAATGTGGGAGTAGTTAGGAAGCTAATTCGTAGGAGACAGACACATAACTTCACTTTTATATATATAGATGTGCATACAAGACGAGTAATCCTAAATCTGAGAGCATCACGTGTGGGAGCAAAAGCAAATCTTTTTGCTTATGCATCCCGAAATAAGACAAAAAAAACATTGCAACTTGAATAAATGTATTTAAGTTAAGTTAATTTTTTGGCTCAAAAAGCAAAAAGCAAGGCCATGTAGGGGGACATGGAGTTATGTACAGGGAGAGTGTTCATACAAAGAGTTCAGGCCATTTCTGGTCAAGAGAATCTTTGAACCAAGCAGTCGTCGGCATCTTCACTATCTCGTCTGGCAGCTTATTCCACGGATCCGCAACCCGGATGGAGAAAGCCCCTCTCCTTCGATTGAGATGAAGTCGTCGCAGATAGAGCTTTTTGAAGTGACCCCGCAGCCAACGTCAAATTCAAGAATGAGTAAATTACTTATTTAAATGAAGTGTATTATATAATTGCCATTGATGTATTGATAAATAAAGTAACACATACAATTCACTTATTATTATCATATAATAAACAAACAGAAGTTCATGTATGAAATTAATATTTTTCTAGTTCACTTATTATATGAGATCAATGCTTTCAAGAGATCAATCAGCTGAACTATATGCAGAGCAGTTTTTGAAACTCGGTGAAGGGTGAATTCCAATTGATGAAGAACAGTTTCTTACACTCAGTCCAATATATAATTCAACTGAGTCCTTTGATGATTTGTGGCTACTTGTGAAGACCTGTTGAGGCAAGTGAAAATCAAAATCAAAATCAAAATTGATCAACATCAATGGAAATTGTAGCTGTGATACCAGTGCTGGTGGCACATAAGAGAACCATCCAAACATGGCCGTTGCCAGCACCGCCCCGACTGGCCTCCTTGCCGGTGGCATGTAAAAAGCACCATCCGATTGCGGCCGTTTGCCAGCCTCATCTGGCACCTGTGCCGGTGGCACGTAAAAAGCACCCCCTACACTCACGGAGTGGTTGGCGTTAGGAAGGGCATCCAGCTGTAGAAACTCTGCCAGATCAAGATTGCAGCCTGGTGCAGCCTTCTGGCTTCCCAGACCCCAGTTGAACCATCCAACCCATGCCAGCATGGAAAGCGGACGCTAAATGATGATGAGTCTGTGAGCGAGCTATTCTGGTTCCAAAATATGTTGCTGTAAATAGCATTAATGGAATGGAAGCACTCCGTCAGTTACGACGATGAGGGTTCCGGTTGATCCGATCAACGGAACAGCCTGCTCGTGAAATTAACGTGTAAGTGGCTGAGCACTCCACAGACACGTGTACCCTTAACGCAGTTCTCGGGGATATTCAGCGTGACACAGAGAGTGACAAGGCCGGCCCCTTGAATAGAGGTACAACAGAAACAGGAAGAAGTAAGAGTTGAGAGAAAGTTGTGATGAAAGAGTACAGCAGGGATCACCACCATCCCCTGCCGGAGCCTCGTGGGCTTTAGTGTTTTCGCTCAATAAACACTCACAACGCCTGGTCTGGGAATCGAAACTGCAATCCTATGACCGCGAGTCCGCTGCCCTAACCACTGGGCCATTGCGCCTCCACAGAATAAGTACTGGGCTTACAAAGAATAAGTCCTGGGGTCGATTTGCTCGACTAAAGGCAGTGCTCCAGCATGGCCGCAGTCAAATGACTGAAACAAGTAAAAGAGTAAAAGAGTAAATATTCTGAAGACTCTTTAGAAGAAACTGATAGTTTCTGCTAGCTAAATGACCACATTAGTTGTAGGGCTGAATGCTATCATCCCCTACATTCATCACAAACCCAACACAATCTTCTCTCTTGCATACTACGCATGATTCCTTTTGTTGCCGGATTATCTCTCAGTTTATTTCTTGCTCATTGTTCGTGTCCCCTAACATGACATATTCCAGTGGAGCGTGCTCCCTTCATTCTTCTTTCTAGTCTTTGCATATTCTCAGTATTTAAAGACCTATACTCTTTTACTTGCTTCAGTCATTTGACTGTGGCCATGCTGGAGCACCGCCTTTAGTCGAGCAAATCGATCCCAGGACTTATTCTTTGTAAGCCCAGTACTTATTCTATCGGTCTCTTTTTTGCCGAACCGCTAAGTGACGGGGACGTAAACGCACCAGCATTGGTTGTCAAGTGATGTTGGGGGGACAAACACAGACGCACAAACATATACACAAACACATATACACATATATTCATATATACGACGGGCTTCTTTCAGTTTCCGTCTACCAAATCCACTCACAAGGCTTTGGTCAGCCCGAGGCTATAGTAGAAGACACTTGCCCAAGATGCCACACAGTGGGACTGAACCCAGAACCATGTGGTTGGTAAGCAAGCTACTTATCACACAGCCACTCCTGTACTGAACATTTAAAATGAATGGAAACCCAAGGAAGAGGGAAACCAGGGAAGACTTGGGATGAAGTAATGAAGCTGACCTTAAGATGTTTCATCTCATGAAAGAGATGATAAAGGACCATGTTGAATGGTGGAATGTGGTGTTGGAGAAGACTACCACCCATGCAAGTATAGCAAAATAGACATTAAAATGGGGTGGATAGTGATGGAGGCTGGGACATCCAATGTATCGTTAACTGTGTCCGGGTGTATCTCTCTTTGTATCTGCTGAGTCAACATCTGCTGATACCTTCTCATCATACCTACATCATCCTCCCCCGCTCATATTCACCGCACCATGTGGGTGTGTGTGTGCATGGATGTGTGCATATGCATGCGTGTGTGTATTAAGAGAAGGGAGCAGATAAATGAATGTACAAGACAGGCAGAGTGAAAGAAAGAAAGAGAGAAAAATGAGAGAGAGAGAGAACGAAAGAGGAAGGAAGGGATGAAAAGAGAAAGTGAAAGTAGAGAGAAGAGCAAGAACGAAAAGCAGTAAGAGAAGAAAATGGTAAGAAGTACAAAGTGAGAAGAATAGGAGAGAGAGAGAGAGAGAGGAGGAGGAGGAGAGGAGGGGAGGGGAAGACAGTGGATGAGAGAGAGGGGGAGAGTGTGTGGACTGAATGCGAGAAAGTAGGAGGATGAAAACACAAATGAAAAGCTGCAGGAGAAGAAATAGAAAAAGAGAGAAAGGTGTGTGGGATGAAAGTTGATAGATTGACAGACAGATAGATAAATACATAGGTGGATAGATAGGCAGATAGATAGAAAGATAGATAGAT
Organism: Octopus sinensis; assembly: GCF_006345805.1. Taxonomy (NCBI): domain Eukaryota; kingdom Metazoa; phylum Mollusca; class Cephalopoda; order Octopoda; family Octopodidae; genus Octopus; species Octopus sinensis. The sequence continues at coordinate 68,338 of NW_021836162.1, forward strand.
AGATAGATAGATAGATAGATAGATAGATAGATAGATAGATAGATAGATAGATAGATAGATAGATAGATAGACAAACAGATAGATAGATGGACAGATAGACAGAAAACAGACAGACAGACATATATATATGTAAAGAGAGGAGGAGAGCTAGATAGATGGATGAACAGATAGGCAGAGAGATAGACAGACAGACAGGTAGACAGATAGATGGATAGGTAGATAGATAGATAGATAGCTATAGATAGATAGAGAGTAGAGATATAGTAGATATAGACAGACTAGAATAGACACATCAGATAGAGAAGAAATACAGACGCAGACCGACAGACAGATAGATAGATAGACAAACAGATAGACAAACGGTTGATAGATAGATAGATAGACAACCGAGTAGACAGACGAACAGGGTAGTATAGATAGATAGATTAGATAGACGGGACCAGACAGAGCAGCAGACAGGTAGATAGCTATGTTTCTTTATTAGCCACACAGGGCTGCACACAGACGGGAACAAATTACAAGGTAGAGCTTTTCTTTTGGGCATAAAAAAAGGAGGGTTGCTTTTCGATCAAAAGGGATCGTAAAA
>NW_021836163.1:0-12500 GCF_006345805.1 Octopus sinensis
CGTTAGCACGCTGGGCGAAATGCGTAGCCGTATTTCGTCTGCCGCTACGTTTCTGAGTTCAATTCCGCCGAGGTCGACTTTGCCTTTCATCCTTTCGGGGTCGATTAAATAAGTACCACTTACGCACTGGGGTCGATGTAATCGACTTAATTCGTTTGTGTGTCCTTGTTTGTCCTCTCTGTGTGTAGCCCCTTGTGGGTAATAAAGAAACACATACATACATACATACATACATACATACATACATACATACATACATACATACATACATACATACATACATATATACATATATAAAAAAAAAACACCAATAGACGAACGAAGTTGACTCTGTTGAGACCAATGGGTCAAAAAGGCAATGGTGGAACTTAAAAATGAAAACAGCCACCAAGTAAAAACACAACCGACCGGGTATTATCGTGTGGGATCACATGAAGATGTCTTGTGCTGTGGAAATCAGCTGCTGTCTGGACACGAATGTGATCAGAAACATAAAGAAGAGACAGGGGACATCCATGGAGCATTGATTACGAGTACCCAGGACACGTTTTCAGCTTTAGACCTATTATTAATGAAGCAAAATCATACACACCAAACCCGCCTGGGGCACGGTATGGCTGAACTCGAGATCTTGAGGTGAGAACGCAAGTTCTTAATTCATACGCTACAAATGGTCATAATAATAACTGGGGCTGTAAATATGTGCAAGACCCTTTTGAGGCTTAAAGGATTTGATGGGGAAAGCGAGATACTTTTCTTTACGACCTTGCGACCAAATCGGTGAGCGGCGAAAATTTACTCTAAAATTAAAACACACACACACACAACACACACACACACACACACACACACACACACACACACACACACACACACACACACATACATGCAAACACGCATGCATACATACAGACATGGTCTTTTCCGTAGGCTTTTCTTTCCTTATCTTTTCCCCCCTTTACACTTTACATCATGACATTTCTGTGATACACGATCCCTATTGATCGTTTCTTTTCTTTCCTTTTTTCTTCTATTTTTTCTTTTTTCTTTCCTTTTTCTTTCGTTCCCTTTTATGATACCCCCACTTTTTTTCTCTCCCCCAAAAGAAAAGCTCTACTTTGTAATCTGTCCCGTCTGTGTGCAGCCCTGTATGGCTAATAAAGAAACATATATATATATATATATATATATATATATAATATACATACATGATAAACAAGAGAAACAAAGATACTACAAAACTCCTACGTTGTAACAGAAAATGTTGGCTCTGCTTTATCAATGTGGAAGATATCATGCACATCATCAGCCGCTGTCCAGAAGATACGCCTTGACCCGAGGCGTGACCTAGTTGCAGATAATGTTTACAATGCTATCCGCAGAAGAGATTGCCTTGGCGTAGACATTAAAGGCATGTCAGAACGAGGATGTATTCGCGCCTTTAAAAACAAGGAATATTGGTGAGTAATTTCGAATCAAAACAGCAATTCGGAACAAATATAACAGGCCCCATGTTGTTGCAGAGGACAAAGAACAAAAGCCATATGTTGTTGTAGAGATCCACTGCCCAGCGGTTGTGAATCTACCAGAAAGCATCTTGAAGAAAGAGAACGCTTACGGGGAAAGAATATGGATCTTACAACTCTTGTACTCTCACCACAAATTCCCATTTGTACCTAACATCATAGTTGCATCAAGTACTGTACTCACAAACTAACATAAAAACCTAGAAATACTAGATTGTTCGAAGAAAGGGTAAAAGAAACAGGCGCTGCTTCTCCATATCCAATCTATTAGTGGTACAATGAAGTTCTGTAAGACATTCTAAAGATTCTCCATCTGAGATGCTTTAGACGAACAGATGAACACAGCTGGGTGTATGCATGGACAGCTCAACCAACACAGCAACTCAACCACATATTCACAAGCACCGGAAACTCTCTAAACTCAAGAAGTCTTGTCACTTTGTTAGCGACTAGTTTCAACTCTCGTGAAATCAAAGAAAAATAAAATCAAAGAAAAATCTTACTTACATACATGCATGCATACATCCATACATTACATATATACTTACATATATACCCTCCTTCTTCCCTTCTTTCCTGAGCGTCCAATAATACTTTATTTGTTCCACGTCCTGCGTTGTGTTTTTTTGTTTTCTTGTTTGGATTAACTTTATATGTATGTATATATATATATATATATATATATATATATATATATATATATATAATATATAATATATATATATATATATATATATATATATATATATATATACATACATAAATACGTATGTATGAGTTTATACATGTATGTAATGTTATACACATATGTAGTAATGTGTAGTATATATATGTGTATATATATATAATATATATTATATATATATATTATATATATATATACATGCAGTATTCATGAAGACATGCACACAAGTATGCATGGATAGACACATACATACATGCAAGTACACGTACGTACATACGTGCATAGAGACAGACGTATAGTCATACACATTTGTTTGTCGCCACTTCAACATGGCTGTTCCGTACGAACCGACGTTACTACTATTTTTAACCCCAAGAGGACGCCTGCTCTAGCTGGTTATCGATGCAGTCTGTACCAAATATATATTGCTAGCAGGGGAGCGAACTCCTACCACTGAGGATGGACAAAATAGCCCGAAACCGGTCTGGTATGGTGGTCCTGTTAAGTCGCTAGAAGATGGCAGGCGTTCGCTCCCCTGCTTGCAATCCATATCGGATATAGAATGCATCGACAACCAGCTAGAAGAGGCGTCCTCCTGGGGTTAAAATTGTAGGAACGTTGGTTCGTACGGAACAGCCATGATGAAATGGCGACAAGCATTACTTCTCAGTATAGATTCTACTTTCATGTCTTATAGAGATTTGCTAACGACTAAGTTACCTTGCTTGCCATACATATATATATACCTATATGTTTACGCAGAAACATATACATAAATACATATATACACACACACTTACATGCATATACATTACACCCCCCCACACACATAGATATAGATAAACTTACTTGCAAGTGGATGCGTGGAGCTCAATCATATAATATATATATATATATATATATATATATATATATATTATATATATTATGTGTGTGTGTGGTGTTTTGTGGTGTGTGTGTGGTGTGTGTGCATATATACATACATATATGTACATACACACACACGCACATATATATATATATATGTATATATATATATGTGTACATATATATGATATATATATACATATACATACATACATGTATATATATATAGAATAATATATATATTATATATATATATATATATATTATATTATATATATAATTATATATATGTATATATATACATAGATACACACACACACACACATATATATATATGTATATATATGTGTATATATGGGTACAGGGCGTCACAAAACGTAAACAACATGAAATACGAAGGATGAGAGAAAGAAATGGAAAAAAGACCAGTCGCATAAAGAACGACCCTTCATCAGTTGTCGGCTGTTTATCTACTCCACATTTCGAGCAATTCCCGACAATTTGTGTCTTCGAAAAACAGTTGCCTCCGTGAATCAAAATAAAACTTGGCATTTGTGGAGGGTCAGAGTTGGTAATAAAAACAGGACGGTGGAGACTTCCAGCTTTGACCCTCCGCAAATCCCAAATCTACCTCTATTTACCTCGCTTTCTATTTCTTTAATTTCTTTCCTTTTACTACTTAATAGCCACCTCCGCTACTATTCTGTTATTGAACGTTGAAATGTTCGCGTCCTTTTTCTGGATGTTTACAATATCAGGACTTTAACCCACATGGAGTTACGCAGGATTGAACCTTCTTCTACATGATCAGAAAGTTGAACTGTGAACTTTTATGCTTCTTTTATCTTCTTCTCTTTCTTCCTCTTATTCCTTTAATCCTGTCCTCTGCATCGTCATTTCATTAATCTCTACCCTTCTCCTTTTCCCGGTTTGTCTCCGATGACGGAATATCTCATACTCGGGGATATCTCAGAAACAGCTGTAAGACTTTGATAATAATAATAATAATAATAAAAAAATAATAATAATAATAATAATAATAATAATAATAATAATAATAATAATAATAATAATAATAATAATAATAATAATAATAATAATAATAATAATAATAATAATAATAATAATAATAATAATAATAAGCACAAAGGATCCGCCGGTACGAGAAACGCCAGCGCTTCTTTGAACAAAACAAAAAGTTCAACTCCAACCCCAAAAAGTTCTACCAAGAACTTGGCAAAAATAAATTAGAAATCACTGCAGCACCAACGGCAGAAGAAGTGGAAGAATTCTGGAGAGAAATATGGTCGGCGAACGAACAACCAAAAAAAAGGAGTATCAAAATAACAAACTCGGCATCTGATCAACTTTGGACCCCCATAACAACTGAAGAGGTCACCCAGGCACTGCAAAGAAGGCACCTGGGCATGACAAGATCCCCAACTTCTGGTTGAAATATCTAAAAGGAATGCACAAAAAGCTGGCTGAAAACTTTAACAACATACTAGTAGAGCCAGAGACAATGCCTGAATGGCTCACGAACGGGAAAACTATCTTAATTCCCAAATCAAATGAGACAGCAAAACCAGAAAACTACAGACCAATAACCTGTCTCCCTACAATGTACAAGGCATTTACTGCAGTGATATTGCAAAGGTTGAACAAGCACCTGGACGAAAAACAACCTGTTTCCAGAAGAGCAGAAAGGATGCCGCAAAGGCTCATATGGCTGTAAAGATCAACTAATGATTAATAAAGCCATAACTGAAGACAGCCACAGAAAGAAGAAAGGCCTCAGTATGGCCTGGATCGACTACAAAAAGGCGTTTGATAGCATCCCCCACCCATGGATCCTCGAAACACTAGCCATTAACAAAGTAGCACCAACAATCATAAAATTCATAGGGCACTCTATGAATAAATGGCAAACAGTGCTACACCTCCAAACAAAAGAGGGACTCATGAAAACCAAAGACATCCCCATTAGAAGAGGAATATTCTAGGGAGACACGCTCTCTCCACTCCTTTTCTGCTTGGCACTGTCACCCCTATCTGATATGCTAAATAGAACTGGATGCGGATATAAATGTTACGGCAAAACGATCAGCCACCTTTTATATATTGATGACCTAAAACTATACGCTGCAAATGACAAACAGCTGGAAACACTATTAAAGACAGTTGATGGATTTAACAAAGAAATAGATATGAAATTTGGATTAGAAAAATGCGCCAAAGTAACCCTGAAAAGAGGAAAACTAGTTAAGTGTAGCAACATCACACTAGATAAAACCAATGAAATAAAAGAATTAGACCAAAGCCAAACTTACAAATACTTAGGAATCCATGAACTAGATAAGACACAACACACACAAATGAAAGAGAAAATAAAAAAAGAATATTATAGACGAGTTAGATCAATACTAAAAAGAGCTCAATGCTAAAAACAAGATAATAGGTATTAACACTTTAGCTGTCCCAGTTATAAGTTACAGCTACAATATCCTTAACTGGACACTAAATGAACTGACCAAAATAGATAGGAAAACAAGAAAAATAATGACAGGATCTAGGATGCATCACCCAAAATCTGACATAGAAAGACTATATATACAACGTACAGAAAGTGGTAGAGGCCTTATACAACTGAAAAACTACTATAAAATAACCACCATAGGATTGCAAAAATATCTACTTCAGAAGGAAGGAAAACTGATACAAATAGCGGCAAAACACGAGCAAAACAAAAAACTGTTCTCAGTATTTAAGGAAGCTGACAAATACAAACAAGAAATCATACCACCTAATAAATATGAAGAAGAAGAAGAAGAAGATGAAGAAAACAAAAGCTATAAAACAATGAAATCCAAACTAAAATAAAACAGCAACGAACCATGATAAAACGATGGCAAGAAAAGCCCCTTCATGGTAAATACTGGACTAAACTAAATGCAAAAGAAATAGACAAAGAAAAATCCCAGCAGTGGTTGAGAAGCTCAGGACTCAAAGCAGAAACAGAGGGATTTTTAATTGCAGCACAAGACCAAAGCCTCCCCACCAGAAATTACCAAAAACATGTAATGAAAAGAAATATAACAAGTAACTGCAGAATATGTGGAGTTGGACAAGAAACAATAAATCATATTATCTCTAGCTGCCCAGTCCTGGCTAAGAAGGAATATATTCACAGACATGACAGGGTTGGAACCTACATACATTGGAAGCTATGCCAACATTATGGAATAACAACTGAAAAAAGATGGTATAGGCACACACCAGAAAAGGTCACAGAAAACGAGAAAGCAACCATACTCTGGGATATGCCGATACACACAGATAGAAAAATTAAGGCCAACAGACCAGATATAGTTGTCAGAGATCATGAAAAAAAAAAATGCTTTCTAATTGATGTATCAACACCGGCTAATGTCAACGTGTCTCTAAAAGAAATGGAGAAACTCTCAAAATACAAAGACCTGGAAATAGAGGTAACCAGAATGTGGAACCTATAAACAGAAACAATTCCTATCATAGTAGGTGCATTAGGCATGATAAAAAAATATTCAGACAAATACATAACAAAAACACCAGGACTTACAAACACATATAACATACAAAAAATTGCACTACTAGGCACTGCACACATCCTACGCAGAACACTTTCCATACAATAACCATCAGAGCATCACAACAAAACACAGCACATACCCAAGGCACACAGAGCTGCGCTCGGTAGTGAAGTGAAAGCACGTTATAAAAATAAAACTACTGAATAATAATAATAATAATAATGATATTGTATATGATTTGAGATGTTTGCCTTGCTTTAATGTTTGTTGTCCTCTTTAAACAATTATATATCCGCCATATCGGAAATCTGCAATGGCTCCATAACAACCGTCTCGGCTATAACCTTGGAGCTCTAGTAATCCGTTACAACACTTACCTAGCGTACCTAATCGTTTTAAACCCCCATATTTTTTGTGTGTGTATGTATTTATATATATATATTTATTTTATTTTATTTTATCTTGTTTCAGCTCACGAGCTGTGGCCATGCTGGGGCACTGCCATTTATATATATATATATATATATATATATATATATATATATATGTTTATATATGTATGTTTATATATATATATGTATATATATACAAACACACACACACACTCATAAATATGTAATACACACACACACACACACACTCATGAACACACATTTAATATACACACGCATTTACTAAAATACAGGAATCATGATAAAAGGAAAGGTAAAGAATATAAATACCAGAAAAAAGTAAGTATAAAAATAAAAAAATAAAAAACAGAGCAAGATAAAAGTAATACGCAAAAAAAAAATGATTTTTAAAAAAATGCCAAACTATTTGTGAGATGAATTAATGGCGCGTATTGTTTGTCGAAATGGAATATGAAGTTAGCTTCGAAATTAGATAATATTAACTTAGCAACGGTAATTAGAGAGGCTGGACTCGGTTAGCAACCGGCGAGTTAATTGGTCGGAGCTGAAGTTGCTAGGGCTGAGAGAATGTCATTAGATCTCGCTGACATGTTTTATCATAAATTTTATTGCTGTTGTTGTTGTTATTGTTGTTGTTGTTGTTGTTGTTGTTGGTGGTGGTGGTGCCTGTTGCTGTGTGAACGTGACTGTGTGTGTGTGTGAGTGTGCCTCTGTGTGTGTGTGTTATTCTGTAATTGTGTGAAACCGTGTGTCTGTATGTGATTGTGTGTGTAGCTTTGTGTGTGCGTGTGTGTGTGTGTGTGTGTATGAGAGAGAGAGAGAGAGAGAGGGAGTCTGTATGTGTTAGCGTGTGTGTGTGTATGAGACAGAGAGAGAGCGAGAGAGCGAGAGCGAGGGAGTCTGTATGTGTTAGCGTGTGTGTGTGTACGTGTGTGTTTGCTGCGGTTGTTTAATACCAGGTCAGCCCTGATATAAGTTCCATCCGTGCCCATCCCGTCTCTTACACATCTGACATAAGATTGCAGGGCATTCTCTTCGTCATTTGCCAATCGAAGGCCACAATTATTTTTTCAGCATCCTTCCACAGTATCTCTCCTCCCCCCCTCTTGTGCCGCCGGGTAACATTTGATGGCACCAACGAAAATCCAGGTTCTTTTGCTTCACATTGTCTTTATCATACTTCTTCTTCTTCTTCTTCTTCTTCTTCTTCTTCTTCTTCTTCTTCTTCTACCTCCCCCTCCCCCTCCTCCACTCCTCCCCCTCCTCCTCCCCACTCCCCCCTCCTCCTCCCCTCCTCCTCCCCTCCTCCTCCCCTCCTCCTCCCCCTCTCCACTCCTCTCCTCTCCTCTCCTTCCTCTTCCTTCCCTCTTCTTCTTCCTCCCTTCCTCCTCTCCTTCCTCTTCTGTCTCTTCCTTTTCTTCCTCCTCCTCCTCGTCTTCTTTTTCTTCTTCTTCCTCGTCCTCGTCTTCCTCGTCGTCCACCACTTCCTCGGCAAAAGAGACCGACAGAATAAGTACCAGGCTTGAAAAATAGGTCCCGGCGGTGTGGGGGTGGAGTGGGAGAGGTCTATTCATTCGACAAAGACATTCCTCAAGGCAGCGGTGCCCCAGCATGGCCGCAGTCTAATGACTGAAACAAGTAAAAGTTAAGCGATGTCAGCTGCATGTCTCCGCCGTATCTACGAAACGCAATTATTCTGCTTCTTTCTCCAATCCACCAATCCCTGCTCTCTTCAGGCTTCTGAAGTCTGATGCCAACCACCTGAGCCATCCAAGTTCTTTGCTGGTCATCCACGATACCCTTTCTCTACTTGAAGTGTCCTACATTGTCACGCTCGTGTCCTACACGATTCCATAAAACCTTTGTATTCCAAACGTTTCCCTTCATAAACCCCCTGGATTTTACTTTCCCAAAGCACCGTCAACTCACCAGTAAGGAAATTTCCTGTCAAATGATATCCCGCCATAATCTCAGAGTGGTTTCATTATTACAACATGTCTTAAACATTTCCTTCTTATCTGATTCCACCATAAAGCACTGGCTCAGGGACGAAGTTTGCTTAGGGGATGCAAACCCAGGCCCGAGAATTTTTACAATTAAGGTTATACTCTTTTACTCTTTTACTCTTTTACTTGTTTCAGTCATTTGACTGCGGCCATGCTGGAGCACCGCCTTTAGTCGAGCAAATCGACCCCGGGACTTATTCTTTGTAAGCCCAGTACTTATTCTATCGGTCTCTTTTTGCCGAACCGCTAAGTGACGGGGACGTAAACACACCAGCATCGGTTGTCAAACAATGCTAGGGGGACAAACACAGACACACAAACACACACACACACATATATATATATATACATATATACGACAGGCTTCTTTCAGTTTCCGTCTACCAAATACACTCACAAGGCATTGGTCGGCCCGAGGCTATAGTAGAAGAAATCTAATTCAAGGTACTTTTAACCGACCACTTTTTAGTCACTGTAGGGGTGTAAATTTTGATTCTGCATTCCACAAAAATGTTAGGGGGTGCAAGCGCATCCCCTGCACCTCATACACCTCCTGCTCCCGAGCCCATGCCATGAAGTCAGCGTTACGTGTAAGTCTCGGTCTTAGTTCTTCGTCGTTTACACTCCACCATTGTCTTCTTTGATGTTCCCAACAATGACATTCAAAAGCTGGTTACCCTGCCAGCCGCATTCTACAAAGGATTATTTACGTGTTGCCAGAGCATTCTCCAACGATTCCCCCTCCCACACGGATGGCAACAACGGTACCATTCCAGCGCAACCATTGTACTTAAGCAACGCACGATATATTTCTAATAACGATTTCAAATTTTGGTACAAAACCAATAATTTCAGAGGACGGGGACGGGAGTAGACTACGTTGAACCCCCCAGTGCTCAGCTGATATTTATTTTATCGACCCGAAAGGATGAAAGGTAAAGTCGACCTCAGTGGAATTTGAACTCAGAACGGATGAAATGCCGGTAAGCATTTTATCTGGTATGGTAACGATTCTACCAGCTCGCCGTTTTATATATTTCTAGTATTACAAATATCACAATGGACATTGCTCTAACAACTTTCATGGTTTCCTTTTCAACAACAATCGCAACGATAGCTTCCTTTGTTATGCTGTTCCTCATGTCGAGCATGCGCACTGACCACACAGCCTCACCAGTTTAGTTTCATGCTCTTCCCCTTCAATCTGACGGAATTGTACACAATATACTCGGCCCAGATGTCTAACTATTCCAATACCAGTTCAAGTCCAGCTCATATTTCACCACACTCTCTTCCCTGTCCTTGTAATTCCGGACAATATCCCTTTATCCCATTTTCCGTTCCACTCCGGATCCTATTCACCTCTTTCATTTTCAGATTACTTCCTGCCATCTTAATGCCTTCTCTCAAACTCATTTCCTGCCAGTACCATTTCTTGGATCACTCGGACAATCGATCCACTGAATCCGAAATCAGCAAACAGCAGTAAGACTTTTACTACCTTCACCTTTCCTATACACAATACAGTCGGAGATTCGCTAAACGATAAAATACAGCCCGTTGCCAATAGAGCAATCTAGGATACCAAGTCACTCTCACGAAGGAACTTAACATATTTTTCAATTCTCTCCACTCATATGAACGGTATTTCATGCATTTAAGGTGGCGAGCTGGCAGAATCGTTAGCGCGCCGGGCGAAATGCTTAGTAGTATTTCGTCTGCCGCTACGTTCTGAGTTCAAATTCCGCCGAGGTCGACTTTGCCTTTCATCCTTTCAGGATCGATTAAATAAGTACCAGTTACGTACTGGGGTCGATATAATCGACTTAATCCGTTTGTCTGTCCTTGTTTGTCCCCTCTGTGTTTAGCCCCTTGTGGGTAGTAAAGAAATAGGTATTTCGTGCATTTAGCGAGTCCATGAGACCCTCGGTAAAAACTGAATAACACTAACACTGCACTTTGAAATTCTTTACTAAACTACACTTGACAAGGGCAGATAATCTCTGTGGCCCCTTAGCCTCAATCTCAAACGTACTCTGCAGAAACGGTTTTGGCTTTTAATTATCTGCTCATTAGACGTTGGATCTGTGCCACTCCAGTCTCAGTGAGGGATTCTTTAACCTAACACTGCAATCACTACAACATTGGCTTTCATATGTGGCCGACATTGCTAAAATCTCTAATATAAAACTGTAGTTGTGTGAGTGTCTGTCCCCTTCGATTTAGATTCCTAACTACTCCCACATTTTGCGGTGCAGTTTAACCAAATTCGGGTATCTTATAGTCGTGATTCATATCGATCCCGTCTGAGTATTAGCTGTGTAGCTGTGGGGAAGGAAGTGTAAAGAAATCAACGTCGTAAAGCGTTGTCAAGGAGACCAGCGTTCTTTTAGAACAACGACTTCATGGCTTGAAGACACCAAAACAGAAAATGTCTACGATGAGTCAACGATTTAAAAAAAAATTTACCATCATTTTTTTCCATTTTAATGCATTTTTTCGCTATTATATAAGGGAAGTAACTCTCTAAAAATGTCTATGATGAGTCAACGATTTAAAAAAAAGATTTACCATAATTTTATTTCCATTTTTAATGCATTTTTTTTTGCTATTTTTTGGCTATAACTCTCTAAAAATGCTTATATAGTTATTTCCCTTACAAACCCGAGCAACGCCGGGCGATACTGCTAGTAGCTCATAAAACCAGATAAAGAGAGGTGTTGAGTTCGTTGTTTCTGGGATGTCCTTCACGTAGATGTTCTCTTGTTCCTCTCATCGTTCTTTTTGCAAACGTTTAATATTTTTAGGTTTTGCAAATAATTTATTGTCCTAGTTGAACGCTTCTTGCTTTCATTTGAATTCTTTTATCAAAGAAGTGCGTACGTGTGTGTTAATATCTATGTAAGTATGTATGTATGAATGTATGTATATGTACACACACACTTGTGCGCGCGCTTTTTGTGTATATGCACTTTAAACGTATCAAAACTGCGCAGTTTCTAATCTCCATGGCTGACGAATGGTGTTCCATGTTTAATTTGTTCTTCTGTAACGGTTTTCATGTTTCATTTCGATTTTCCTTATGTATGTATGTATGTATGTATGTATGTATGTATGTATGTATGTATGTATGTATGTATGTATGTACGTATGTATGTATGTATGTATGTAATTATACAGTTTATTTCAAGATTTCTTGCCAATAGAAAAAGAACCGGTTTCTAACCTAGATCAAAGACTCCTTCATTGGAATTTCAACATCAACAACAGAGCATTTTTGTTTGTTTGTGTGTATGTATGCTTGTATGTATGTATGTATTAGTTGCCAATTCTGTACAAGACATTGTAGATCTTTGGCTGGGCTAAAAAGTCACGTCCGATCACAGCACCGATAACAGTTAAGCTTCGTGCAATGGCCATACTCGATAAGGAGG
>NW_021836163.1:20000-22500 GCF_006345805.1 Octopus sinensis
TCGAATTTATCGATCTTTTTCAGAACTGGGGGAACTTTTCAAAATTTTCGCTGTGTTAGTTTTGAATTATGACATTGGGCTATGTGTGTGTCAAGTTTCATCAGAATCGGTTGAAAGCCGTGGTCAGGGTGAGGGTACAACCTAACAGACACACAGACACGCAGACAGACAAACTGCCGTTTATATATAGAGAGATTTGTGTACTTTAATTGGGTGTTCTCTGATGTATCTGTTGTACTATACTTGCACTTGTATTCTGTTATAGCATGGCTCCTTAGTCTCTTTGAATGTTCGTTATTCATTGATATTGTTCAGTTCTATGTATTTCTTGTTTCTAAACCACAATCCAAAATGCTCCTCCGAGGAGTGATTTCATTACAAACGTCAAACAGTGAAGCTGACATTCACTGTCCCTGTTTAGATAAATGTATTTGTTTCCCCACCCTTTGGTTTATACTGAAGTAATGCATCTGTTTGTTTTTAAACCCCTGTCCGTATGTTTATATCTGAAAACGGAGTCTCGCCTGCCTCTGCTTTTCAGGATGTTGACTTTTGGTCGAATTATTTCCTAAGTATTCTTTTACTTTCTCAATGTTTTTTAATTAATCTAATACAGCTGCTAGGTCATCCAGGAATCTGGTATAGCCACTCCTCCCTCCCTCCTTCTAACTCTTCTTCCCTCCCACCCACCCTCCCTCTCTCCATCCATCTATCCATCCTATCTATCTAACTATCTATCTAACTATCTATCTGTCTGTCTGTGAAGAGAGAGGGAGAGAGAGAGAAAGAGAGAGAAAGAAAGAAGGAGAGAGAAAGAGAGAGAGAGAGAGAGAGAGAGAAAGACAGATAGATGATGAGTGTGTTCTGAGTGCAAACTTTGAAGCAGAACTTCACCAGAGCTTAGACAACTTTGCTTCAGTTTGTGATATCATCGGTATCACAGTTGGTGTACACACACACACACACATATATATATACATATATATAAAATATATATATATAAGATATATTAAAAAAACCGGAGTCACATGGCATCTCGATCGCAGAAAACCTTGCATTGAACCACTCTTCACAGTAAAAAAAATCCACCTCGTCGAACTGTGGAGAGATTCACCTACCTTGAAACGTACGGAGTGTTCGCACTGATGAAGTGAACGCAAGGATAGCCAAAGCCAGCTCTGCCTTTGAAAGTCTTCATCACAAGGTTTGGAAAATACCTGCTCTGACTATAAAAGCAAAGTTTAACCCTTTTGTTACCAACCCGGCTGAAACTGCCTCTGGCTCTGTAGTACACATGTCTTGTTTTCATAAGTTCTGAATTAAAATCTCCCACCAAACCTTAGTCACAATTTATGTTCTTAGCACTAGCTTAATGGTAACGAAGTTATTTTATTAAATTCTTTGTTATATTTAACGTAATTGAAAGAAATATGGAGCATCTCAAAAGAAATACAGTAACGAAAGGGTTCGTTTACCAAACTGTTGTGGTGACTCCACAACACTTTCCGTTGTGAAACCTGGACAAGCTCCCAAAGACTTAGCAAAAACCTTAACCCCTTCAACCTAACATGCCTGCAAAAAATTCTTAACGTCAGGAAGCATAATAAAACTCTGAATACAACTGTGCTTTGGAGAGCTAATATGTCACATGTGTATGCTTTCCTGAGCATATTCATAAATTACAATTATGTTCTGTGTTTACGCAATCACGTCCGTTCGATAAACACTTCAAGTTAATGTTCTGATGAAGCTAAAAGACGTTACAGTAACACTCACCGCTGGGTGCACGATTGTTGGCAGCGGAAACAGTCGCAAAACCAAGGTTTGTTACAAAATTCATGTTGTTTTTCTTATTTATTTATGACTATACACACACATACAGACACACACACATACACATACATATGTACTCGTATATGCATTTATGCATGTAAATGTCTGCATTTGTGGGTGTATAGATGTGAATATAAGTATATGTATATATATATGGTGCATATATATATATATACATACCTACATGCAGACACACACATACGCGCGCACAAATACAGGTGTTTTTACTCTTTTTATTTATGTATGAAGTTACGTGCATCTACGTATGAGCATATAAACATGATCTGATCAACAAGTATCCGGACTGTTGCCATAGTAACGAAGCTAAAGCACGGAAAGTAAAGCCGCTTGGCACAGATTGATCTCGAACTCTGATGTGCATGCACCCTAAGATTTAACGTTCTAGCTCATTTCTGGTAATTACAGCAGTGCTTGGAAGGAAGGTGTGTAGCGTGTGATCATCGCATTGACCATGACAGAGAAAATGGAGCAGAGAATCTACATCAAATTTTGGCAAAAGCTTGGCAATATCTGTTCAGAAGCCTACACAAAGTTTTAAAAAGGTTTTCACCGTTCTCGACACAATCAAGGAGATTTTGTACAACTGAAACCCGAGTGTCCTTTTGGTCAGCCGAAAACAGTATTAGCACAAACTTGGTGGACACGC
>NW_021836163.1:27500-35000 GCF_006345805.1 Octopus sinensis
GGGGCCCAGTTAGAATTTTCTTCAGGTTGAGTAGCCCATCCCGCTGAAAAGGTCCCTGAATAAGGGTTGTTAAGGATGTTGAAAGAACCACCCATGTTTCCAGAGGTGAATTATTCAAACCCCAAAGACTCCCTCTCAACACATGGCTATGATGCTCCCCCACTACTTCTGCTCGTGATCAGAGATGCACATATCGTCAGCCACTAAGGGACATGCTCAACTGGTTAAGGTCAAACAACTGACAAGCAAATCTGTGGTATTGAGCAGAATATTTGCTGTAGCCCATCTTTTATACCAAGACAAAACAATGTACATGATAACACTTCCAATCAGTTAAGATCAGAAGCCATGAGAGCCACTGCCTGGTACTGCATCAGGAGAGTTAGGTACTGCATCAGGGCATTATTATTATTATTATTATTATTATTATTATTATTATTATTATTATTATTATTATTATTATTATTATTATTGAGGCAGTGGGCTGGCAGAATCGTTAGCACGCCGGTAGAAATGCTTAGCCGTATTTCGGCCGTAGCTACGTTCCGAGTTCAAATTCCGCCGAGGTCGACTTTGCCTTTCATCCTTTCGGAGTCGATAAATTAAGTACCAGCTAAATACTGGTCGATACCAGCTAAATGAGTCGATATAATCGACTCATCACCCTCCCCCAAAATTGCTGCCCTTGTGGCAAAATTTGAAATCATTATTATTATTATTATTATTATTGGGATAAGGCAACGAGCTGGCAGAATAGATAGATAGGTGGATAGATTAATGGATAGAGATAAATAGATTAGATAGATAGATAGACAGACAAACAGATAACTAGATTGATAAATATTTACATAGAATGATATTATATATATATATATATATATATATATATATATAATATATATTATATATTATGTATAATATATATATATAACGTGAAGCTTTATGAAAAATAACAAAGACGAAGGCAGGTGGAGTACAAACAAACAATTGTATTAGTATGGCGCTCAGGAATATATATATATAATATATATATATATATATATATCTATATATATATATATGTGTGTGTTGTGGTGTGGTGTGTGTGTGTTGGTATTATGTATATATATGTATAATGTATAATATGTATATATATATATATATGTGTGTGTGTGTGTGTGTGTGTGTATATATATGTATATATAAGTTATTCTAGTTAGATATATATATATATATATATATATATATATAGAGTGAGTGAGAGAGAGAGAGAGAGAGAGAGAGGAGAGAGAGAGAGGTGAGGGAGGAGAGAGGAGAGAGAGAGAGAGAGACAGAGAAAGAGAGAGAGAGAGACAGATAGGCAGATAGATATCGGGTGAAATTCTTGGCAGCATTTTGTTCGTCTTTACGTTCTGGGTTCAAATTCTGCCGGGTCGACTTTGCGGTTCATCTTTTTGGGGGATCGACAAAACAAGTAACAATTGAGTATTGGGATCGATGTAATCGATTTGGCCCCCCCCTTCCTCTAAATTGTTGGTGTTGCGCAGAAAATTAGCAAGGGTTATTGTTGTTGTTGCTGTAGTCGTTGAGATTATTAAAATGAAAGAAAGAAATTGTTAAAAACAACAACACCCAGACACAGGTAACACGATTACACAAACGCAGGAGTACCACTACTACTACTACCGCTACTACTACTACTACCACCCACCACCACCACCACTAACTACTACTACTACTACCACCACCACCACCACTACTACTACTCCTACTACCACCACCACCAACCACTACTACTACTACTACTAATACTAGTACCACCACCACACTACTACTACTCCTACTACCCCACCACCACCACCACCACCACCACTACTATACCACCACCACCACCACCACACTACTACTACTACTACTACTACTACTACTACTACTACTACTACTACTACTACTACTACGACTACTACTACTGCTCGGAGACAACTGGTAATCTTATTTTTCTTCTGAATTAAGACAGCTTTTTCACACCAGCCACGAATCAGGTGAGGCTTAGTAATTAAATAGAATAAGAATGGCCAACGATGACGACGACGACCACCACCATCATCACCACCACCATCACCAGAACAACAACAACAACAACAAGAATAATTACGTCAACCGAAAGAAAATAAAACAAACAGAAAACACACAGAAACAAAACACTGAGCAAGTAAGTAAGCCTCAATATAGTCGCTCGATCAGTTAGATATAGCAGCCAAAGCTTCCTCAAATCACACTTTATCCTTTCAAAAACAAGAAGGACACATTTGACAATAGAACCATCGATAATACACGGCTGGAACACCTGTGAATCATTAGGAGTTGACCTTGGGTTATATAAATACAAGAGCAAACACAGCAATAGTGACAAGAACAATGGCTGTTGCATAAAGTAGAAAGCTAATCCAAACAGATTATTGTATGGCTGTGTGGGCCAAGTACTTTACAGCTACGCCGTTTCAGGTTCGATCCCGCACTGCAGCGTCGTCAGCCACAAACTCATGGTGACTGCAACCTGGGCAATGAAACTTGTGGCAGCGTCTGTAGTTGGCTTTTTGTGTGATCAGTAGATCTAATGTATGACCCTCCGGGCACCGTGGGTATCTTTAGAAAGGGCCAGTTTGTTAGAAGTATTTTGTTGAAGTCATCACTGGTTTCAAGACATTCTCCTTCCTCACTCTCTCCCACCAATTTTGGAGGCCTTGATAAACGCCCCCCACCCAGCCAATAACTCTTCCTTCTCTGCGAAAAGTCTATCTATCTATCTATCTATCTATCTATCTATCTATCTATCTATCTATCTATCTATCTATCTATCTATCTATCTATCTATCTATTTATCTATCTATCTATCTATCTATCTATCTATCTATCTATCTATCTGACTGTCTGTCTGTCTGCCTGCCTGTCTGTCTGTCTGTCTATCTATCTATACCACAAGGCATTTGTCAGTCCCTCTTACGACCGGATCGGTTGATCCACTAGAGATAGAAACCGCATTTGCCTGCATCACATATTATTGACTGAAAGGATATATTAGCTAAGGTAGCCCTATCTGTATTATCTTTGAAAAAAAAAAGTGTGGATGGTCACGCTTAGAATGCTTTTCCCCCAGCGCTAAGCAACAACACTGATCTCTTCCAAGGACATCAGAGACTGGATTTTACTGAACATTTCTTTGCGGATGGTCACCGAATAAAAATATTATAAATACATCGTGTTTCGATTTAAATCTTGTAAACGACATAAAATCTTTTAAAGATTCCACATTACAAGATTAACGACCGAAGAAAACAGATTTATTGAATTAAAAGATTTCATCACTGCATAAGCCATTCATGAAAGATTTTTACAGCCACAACACAAAACCATTTAATATCTCAAATTATACACCAACAAGATCGGACAGAACATAACTGACGAAATCTCACAACTCGTAAAATACGCAAAAAGTCAAGGTAGCCTTTTTTTTTTTACTTAGACACCGAAACGGTATTCGTAAACTAAGAGTAGACGGCGAAGTGCGCGCGCGCGCACACACACACACACACATATACGTACGCAGACACAGACAGACTGCCACAACTTCATCAACTGTCCAGAGATTGTACACGTCAACTACAAAACTTTTCCTCTCTTCCAAACGTCATCACCGTGGGAGGTTTAAAGGCATGGTTTTCAAACAATACATACAACACAAGAGGTAACTGAACACTCTACGCATCCTAAGTAACACACACACGTCACCGAATCAACAACGAAAATTCTCCACTAAATATAATTTTCAGGTTGCCACTCTTACCACAGCCATTTGCTTCCCCAACTTCGCTTGAATTTTCCTCGGACCTACAAAACAATTGTCATCTCAACACACACTTCACAGTCATTTCTTTTTACCAATTGAAATGATTCAAATAAAGCATCAATTTTTATCAAGTTTTTGTTTTATCTTCTAATAATCTTCAAATAAAAAGAATATCGAGTCTCCAGGACGTATATCCAATAAAACATTATATATATATATATATATATATATATATATATACGTGGTCTGGTCAATAAGTATTCGGACTGATGCCATAGTAACGAAGCTAAAGCACGGAGAGTGAAGCCGCTTGGCACATATTGATCTTGAACTCTGATGCGCATGCGCACTAAGCTTTAATGTTCTAGCTCATTTCTGGTATTTACAGCAGTGTTTGGAAGGAAGGTGTGTAGCGTGTGATCGTCGCTTTGACCATGACAGTTGAGCAGAGAATCTGCATCACACTTTGCCAAAAGCTTCACAATACCTGCTCCGAGGCCTACACAAAGGTTTCAAAAAGTTTCCATCGTTCTCGACACAATCAAGGAAATCTTGTGCAACTGAAACCCGAGTGTCCTTTTGGTCAGCTGAAAACGGTATTAGCACAAACTTGGCAGACACGCGTCTCATACCCTAATCTTCAGTGATAATCGACTGGGCTGAACCGTAACTAATCTGCACATCCTCTGATTACTCACGGATGATGATTCAACGATTTCCCCTCACAGCTACACTTACATCTGCAATGTTTTTCCCAGAACGCTCGTCAGTATTGACATTTTTTCGGCCATCTTGGAAACATCTGAACCACTCGTACGCTTGTGTGCGACTCATACACTCCTCTCCTTTCACTTTCTGCAACTTTGCGTAGGCCTCGGAGCAGGTATCGCCATGAGAACGTTCTCTGTCATGGTCAATGTGACGAGCACACGCTACACACCTTCCTTCCAAGCACTCCTTTAAATAGCGGAAGAGATCTAGAACATTGAAACTTACTTCAAGATCAATCTGTGCCACGCGACTTCACTCTGCGTGCTTTAGCTTCGTTACTATGGCAACAGTCCGGATACTTATTGATTAAATCTAGTATATATGTGTGTTTGTGTGTGCGTACGTGTGTATGTGTGTGCGTGTGTGTGCATGCATGCGTGCGAAGGCACGTGGCCTGTTTAGGCGTGTTGTATCCACGATGGTGAGATCGTGCTTTCGAATCCCAGACTGGCTGCGTGCTGTGTTCTTGAGCAACGCAGTTCATTTCCCGTCGGTCCAGTCCACTCAGTTATAAATAGGACACACTGCGACGGACTGGCCTTTCGACCAGGGAGCGGGGGTGGGGCCCGAACGCCTGACCAGATGATGCAAAACGCATTTTGATAAGCGATATATAACAACATCCGATAATGTAATCAATCACGTGATATGTATATATATCCGATTGCAATCAGAGCTTCGATTCAAGCTTTCCAAAGGAATTCATAAGCCTTAGACAATCTATAACTGACCTCCTCGTCTTGTGTGCTAAATCTAGATAGCGTGACACCAAGATAGCCATGTGTATTTCCGACTTTTAACTTTAAACCCTCGACGTACATCAAGGGTGGGGTGTATGGTTTGCCCGATGCAGGCTGTAGCATGACCACGGTCTTCTTAAAAGTGATTGTTTGTCCAAATTCCTCACACGATACATTTAATCATGCATACATACGTAGTACATACATGCATCCATACAGCCATACATACTTGCATGCATACATACACACACACACACATATATAGATAGATACATATATATATGTGCACATATATATATATATAATATATATATATATACATATATGTTTTTATTTCATTTCATGTCATTTAGCTTATATATATATATGTGTTTACATTCTTTCTGTTTACATTTCTGCCCTGTTTAACATTGTCCAGAAAGAGATTAAGGAGGAAAATGATCCCATCAACTTTAAACGGAGTCTGGACAGATTTCTTCAAGGAATACCTGATAAGCCACCCATACCTGGATACAACTTACTCAACAAAAACTCACTACTTGAATGGACCATAAACAAAACTTGACTTAAAAAGGATTTAGATAATCCTATGAGGTGGTGCTATTAAGTTAGACATGGCCTGGACCAATCTTTGGTCGAAACATAGCTAAGTATTGAATGACTTTTGTCAATATTATGATTTTTGTCTTTTGACATTTGATAGCCGTTACTCTTAGCTTACTTTAGTAGTAAATTGCGCGTAATTTTGTTTAGTGGCAATTTTAACATGGATTGCAAAAACGAACACTTTCGCCATATTTTGCTTTTTTTATTTCCGTAAAGGCAAGAAAGCTACCGAGGTTCGCAAAGGGATATGTGAAGACTATGGTGTTGATTGCTTAACACAATGCATATGTCAGAAATGGTTTTAAAATTCCGTTCTAGAGATTTTTCGCATAAAGATGACCAATGTTCTGGTCGATCTAGTGAAGTTGATGATGACCGAATCAAAGCCATAATTGAATCTGATTGTCATATAACTGTGCGAGAGATTGCAGAGAGGTTGGTTAAATGTATCACACAACAACAACTGAAAAATCAGTTAAAATGTCTTGGACTCGTTAAGAAGCTCGATTTTTGGGTTCCACAAACTGAAAAAGATTCACTTAACACAATGAATTAATATTTGCAATATGCACCTTAAACGCAATGAAATCGACCTCTTTTTGAAAAGAATCATCAGTGGTGATGAAATATGGATTGTCTACAATGATATCAATCGAAAACGATCATACTCCAAGCAAAATGAATCGGCACAAATCACATCGAAAGCTGAATTGCATAAAAAAGTGTGATTACAAAGGTATTGTGTATTTTGAGCTGATTCCAAGGAACATAACGATCAATTCAGTTGTTTACTGTCAACAACTAATGAAACTGGAGGAAACAATCAAAGAAAAACGCCCAGAATTGGCAAATCGTACAGGAATCGTGTTTCACCATGACAATGCTAGACCCACACATCTTTGCTAACTCGTGAATAATTCTTGGGCATGGTTCGGAAGTGATGCCATATCCACCATATAGCCTTGACCTTGCACCATCAGATTACCATTTATTTCAAAGTTTGTAAAATTCTTTGAAATGGTAAAACTTTCAATAATGATGATGACCTGAAATCGGACTTGCTTCAGTTTTGGGCTGATGCGGACCAGAAGTTCTAAGAGCCTGGAATCATGAAGTTGCCAGAAAGATGGCAAAAGGTCGTCGAACAAAATGGAAAATTATATAATTGATTGAAGTTCATTCTTTTTATGAAACAAAAAAACTTTTTTTGTCAACCCAATATATTACACACACACATATATATATACATACACACATATATGTGTATATGAATCTATGTACGTATGTGTGTGTATACATATATATATATATACGTACTTATATCTATATGTGTATATATGTATATATATATGCACACACATAAAATCGTGCAAGTGTGTACGTGTATATGCATGGATAGATAAATGCATATATGTATATATATATATTATATATATATATATATATATATATATATATATATATATATAAAACTACATACATATATGTATATATGTGTATATGTATAATCCAGAATCCACGAGAATCCAAGGTAAATATTAATTTATTTACAATAAA
>NW_021836163.1:42500-62500 GCF_006345805.1 Octopus sinensis
AACAAAAAAACCCAAATATATGGCACAGAACTTCTAACCTGTTGTCTCTTGAGGTCTCTGGGTGAGACTTGGAGCCAACTTGTACAGACATAAAGCAAAAGTCAAACATAGAATAATAATAATAATAATAATAATAATAATAATAATAATAATAATAATAATAATAATAATAATAATGAAATTATTGTATACAGTTCTCAGGTGCACCACAACTTGTCAAAAGTGCATATAAAGCATATACAGTAATGTAAAAATGTCTGGGAAGTGAACAGTGTATGAGTCAGATACATGCTTGCGTGTGTATGGAGGGAAGAAAATCAGGTGTAGTGTTGGCGAATCTCAGGAAGCATGGAAGTTTTGAAGGATGCAGTGCTCTGACAACTAACAAGTGATGCCGGCAGTTTGTTCCATGCTTCAGCAACTCTCAGCGTGAAAAAATGTTTCCGAAAGTCATGGAAGGAGCTGTGCTGTTTTCTGACTTTGTAAACATGTCCATGGGTGTTAGACGGGTGGGGTTTGAAAAGGTACTCAGAGTTATTGTAAGTAAGATGGTTGATAATTTTATAGGTGTCTGCCAAGTCAGCTGCCAGACGTCGGAGTTTCAATGTATCCATGCCCAGGAAGTAAGGCATTCAGAATATGGCAAATGCCTGATGGAGGGTAATTCTCTTGGTTGCACTTGTTGATATAATTAGCGTGTCCTGGGGCTCCTGCCAACGAGTTTGGACAAGGAATCGAGTATTAAAAAGAGTTGCAGCAACATTTGTGCCTTGCTTGCTCACGAAAGATGAAAAGCAGTCACGACTGAATGCGTGACATGAACTGAAAGAACGGATGGAAGTTGATCTGGATCATTTTTCGAAGGTCACCACTGCTGATGAAAGCTGGTGCTACGGCTCTGACCCTGGAACGAAGCAGCATTCAACTCAACACGCACCCCCGCCATAAAGTGCGTCAAGTGAAGTCCAATGCCAAGGCGATGCTGATTTGTCTCATCGGAGCGAAAGGAATTGTCCGCACAGAATTTGTTCCTTCTGGTCAAACTGTTAACCAGACAGTTTACTCGGAAGTTCTGAAGCGTTTGTGAGATGCGGTGAAACGAGAAAGTGGAGAGTTGTGGTTTCATCATGACAATGTGCTCGTGCCTACCACTTTGAGCGGGAGACAGTTTTGACCCATAACGGCGTGAACCCCGCCTACCCACTTTCCCATTTTACCTAATCTTGCTCTCTGCGGCATTTAGTTTTGTTCCCCCAAATGAAAAAAAAAAATTCCTTAAAAGAAAACGTTTTGCAGATGTGAAAGAGGTGAAGAAAAAACGATGGAGGCGTTAAAAGGCATCACTTCGCAAGAGTTCCAGGACTGCTTCGAACATTGGAAAACGCGCCTGGACCGATTCATTACTTCAAATGGAGAATACTTTGAAGGCGATAGAAGTGTAGACATGTAAAACTAAATAAATAAAAGGATATTGCAAAATTCCGGTTTCTTTTGTGTACCCCTCGTATATATATACATACATATATATATATATATATATATATATATATATATATATATATATACACGGTTTAAGCAATTGAGATTCAAGTGAGTTCTATTGAATTCACATGAATATGGTACTTAACTTGGATGCACCGGAAATCTATATGGTGTTAACCATACGACAAAGTGGGGTGATTACAAATAGGAAAAAAGCAACAAGAATGGATCAATATATCGGTATAATTGTTTCGTACGAGGACATCTTTAATAAAGCTACAAAAATTGCAGTAAATATAGGTGGCTCGTACTCATCAGCCGAAAAAACATCCGAGATTCCCAAACAATATATATATATATATATATACTCGTTACACTGCTTATTTCGTTTTTTTCCCCACCCCTCCTTCGTTCCTTTTTTCTCTCTCTCCCTTTCTTTCGTTCCCCCTCCTTGCCCAGTATATGAGAATTGCTACATAGATGAATTTTAGCTTGCGTGCGAGACGGTTTGCGTGAATATATGTACACATGCTTTTATGTGTATATTTAAATTTATATTCATACGTCTGTATATGTATGTATGGCGTTTACGCGCATCCTTTTGTGTATGTTGATATATATATGTAGATTTTAATATAAATATGTATTGCAGTATTTATAACAGGTTTAATTTCTATGCATTAATTTGCACTGTCTTCATTAACGTCAATGGTTTTTTCCTCGGATTTTATAATTTTTATAAGTTTTTTATATATAATTTTTATAAGTTTTTATATATATATACATATATCTTTGGCCTTTTTGTTTATCGCTCGAAGATTGACCGTTTTTTCTAAAGGGCCAATCAAACAAGTCCATTTCTTTTTAAAGGTGTAGCGTTTGTAAGAGTATAGATTGAATTAATATATAAGTTCCATTCTAGCAAAAACTGTCTGATGAACGGCAACGAGAAACTCAGAGTAACAGATTTTGTTGAATTTTCTGCTGCTTAAAATAAAGCATATTACTCTACCACTGGTATTTGAGTACTCTTTTTTCCACCTTGTTTCACATTTATGTGTTTACTCCGGTATATATATATATATGTATGTGTGTGTGTGTGTGTGTGTGTGTGTGTGTGTGTGCAAGATAGGAAAATGGCTTATTTATTCTCCATTAGACTTGTTTCATTTTCTAATATTATAAAATTTTCTGTTTGACGATTTCTCTGATAGGAAATTCCTTATGTGTCTATCTAACAAGTAAATCTCTGTGATTCCTATTAGAAAATGAAACACGTGTAATGGAGAATAAATAATGCCCAAAAGTTTCCACTGTCCCATTTTATTTATTCAATAACTTAGCAAATAATATTTCCATAATTCTCAAATTTAAAGTATATTTTCATTTCATTTACATACAGAAATAATGGATACATATTGGATTTTAATAATGGAATACACAGATGTGCTTCAACAGGTAACAGCTGGGATTTATCCTAAACACTATATATATATATATAGGTAAGAGATAAGTGTTCTCTATATAGAAATCACTTCGAAATGCTCAAGAGACTTGAACTTGAGCCGGTAGATGAGTAAATGTAATGACAAACAAGTTAGGCTAGTCGATTTACACAAAATATTAAATACATTTAATGGAAAAAATATACATGTGTAAGTTGGGTTCGTGGTCCTTCAGGGTGGAATAGGGGTTTTTAGGTGTATATGGTTCAATTCTATTTAGTACATTTAGATCAGCAATGAGCTTACAATAGCTGTTATTAATCTCCTTAAGAACATTTCCATGTGCATGCTCATAATTTGTGTTTAGTTCCTTTGATATGAGATTAGTAAATGTTTCCAAGGGAACAGAGTAAAGATTGCCAGTTTTGTCAGAGAAGACATGCAGGTGTGGCGAAGTTCTTATTTTAAATGTAACACTGGATAGTTCTTTCTGGAAGGAATTAGTATAATTAGAGAATTTCATGTTTTTTAACATACGTAGAAGATCTTTCTCAAAATTAGCCAATGCAAGGTTTGCGGGTGGGTTTTTTTGGGACTTCAGGTGTTAAGTGTCCTTTTTATTAGAATGTTCGAGGTGATTAGATTCCAGGTCACAATGGTGATTAGATTCCAGGTCTGAGTGATGAAATCATTAGTCTTCTGTAGTAGGAGTTCCATGTATATATCCCTTGGTGGGATCGGGATATTTTTTATAGACATGCCCAAGAATGACTTATCTATGAGTATTATCTATAGGTAGCGCTCGACCGAGCAATATATATATATATATATATATATATATATATATACACTAGCTTAAGGGGAACGCTCTACGCGCGGGTGAGGGTGTGGTTGTTACTTTCTGTTGCTTCCTTTCTGTTTCCTATCACCGCATTCTCCCTCTTAGTTTCTCTCTCCTTTGTCTCGGACTCTCCCTTTTACTCTCTATCTTTCTCTATCTATCTCTCTCCCATTTATAAAAAAACAAAAGACCTTGAGTAAGTTGAGAAAGAAAATATTTTGAAAGATCAATCATAAATATCAGGCAGTGACAACGGAAAGCACACTTGTCTTTTGTACGTGCCATTATTTGAGAGATTAAAAATAAGGAAAAAAAGGATTTCTTTGTTAAATTTAGTAGTTATTTTGGGAATTTTTCGACGATTGACCTTGCAAATGAAAGTTCTAAACACGGGCTACATGTAGCTGTAAATTTCTTTCAGAAAAATAAACTGTAAACAATAAAAAATAAAAGGCAAAAATACGTAAAAATGAGAAATTTTTTCAACTTCAAAAATCTTGCCTTAATTTTCAAAATTTCGAACCCATTATTCGCGCTTAAATTACAATTCCGCTTCCACTTTACCATGTTGAAAATTCGATTCAAATCGGACAAAAGGTGTCCAATCTAGACCCCCAAGTGTCCCCAGAAAACAATAAAATCCCTGTTTTCACAGCAAAGCAGCCACCTTAGCGCCCCAAAACGTCTCCCAATCAATTTCTCACCTCACGTTACCCCTTCTATGCTTGTGTCAATTTTCAGCTCGACCCGACCACTGGTCTGGCCACCAACCTCTGACGTAGCAAAATGTGCACACAATTATATATATATATATATATATATATGAGAGAGAGAGAGAGAGAGAGAGAGAGAGAGAGAAGTAATGTTTATCGCCACCTGAACATGGGTGTTCTCTAAGAACAGACGATACTCCTATTTTAACCTGAGGAGGACACCTCTTCCAGCTGGTCACTCAGTACACTCCGCACTCGACATATATTGCAAGCGGAGAGAGAACTCCTTACAGTTCCAGCTATCGAGACCACCAGACCGCACAGTTTCAACCTTATTATGGTCATCTTCGGTGATGGATACTCATCTGCTAAACGCAGCAGGTCACCCCAGCTTGAAATATATAGAAAATAACTGGCACAGATTCACCGATCTTGGAACAAGCAAACCAGCTCTTTAAGAAAATATTTCACTGAGGTCGAAACCGCGCGGTCTGGTGGTCTCGATAGCTGGAAATAGTAGAGACTCATCTCCTCGCTTGCAATATAATATATCGAGTGCGGAACTTCTTATCCTCAGCTCTTGCTGTCCACTTCACAAAAGACAGTATCTGATATATGAGTAAAAAGATAAGCAATTGGAAAGCAGCAGGACCTGATGGTGAACAGGGATTTTCAATAAAAATACCCAGTAGGTGCCATAAATTGATCGTAGGATGAAAGGGAAAGTCGGCCCCGGCGGAATTTGAACTAACGTACGAAATACTCACTGCCTAATGATAATAATAATAATAATAATAATAATAATAATAATAATAATATAATAATAATAATAATAATAATAATAATAATAATAATGGTATTCAGCATGCAAGCATGAAAGAGAAAATCAGGAAGGAATGTTATAGGAGAGTTCGTGCAGTCCTGAAATCTGAACTAAATGCACGTAACAAGGTGTTAGCTATAAATTCCTTAGCAGTTCCAGTTGTTACTTATAGCTACAATGTGTTGAACTGGAATATGAGTGAAGTAAAGAATATAGATAGAAAAATACGCAAGCTGCTGAGTTGTAATAGGATGCACCACCCAAAGGCAGACGTAGATCGCCTTTACCTTCCCAGAGCCCAAGGAGGTCGAGGCCTGATCCAATTTGAACTAGCTTACAAAACAACCACAATTGGACTGACCAAATATCTCGAAATATCGAATGACTGGATGCTAAAGCTCGTGGAAAATCACGAGAGACGTAAGAAGCTTCATTCTATCATAAAGGAAAGCAAAAAATTTGCTATTGATCTCGTGCAGGATACCCAAACAGAACAACCCGAGGGAAGTACGGCAACTATTGTTGCAAAGAAGGTGAAAATGATGGCAATGAAAAAAGCGCACGAGCAATTGGCTGATAGGTGGGAGGAGAAACCTCTGCACGGCAAATATGTGACCCGCAGCAAACAAGCTGATGTTGACCAGAAGCAAACCCATCAGTGGCTGCGGAGCTCAGAGCTAAAAGCAGAGAGCGAAGGTTTCATCCTGGCTGCTCAAGATCAAAGCCTATTAACCCGGAACTACCAGGCCAATGTGATGAAAAATGGAGCAGACCCAAAATG
Source organism: Octopus sinensis (assembly GCF_006345805.1). Lineage (NCBI taxonomy): Eukaryota > Metazoa > Mollusca > Cephalopoda > Octopoda > Octopodidae > Octopus > Octopus sinensis. Next base: position 48,586 of record NW_021836163.1, read on the forward strand.
CCGATTCTGCAACGACATGATTGAAACAGTGGACCACCTAATCTCTGGATGTAAAGTCTTAGCTCCAGTGGAGTATAAATTAAGACATGACAGAGTTGGCCAATATCTCCACTGGCTAATAAGTCGGCATTACAATATCAAAACTGCCGACAAGTGGTATAATCACCACCCTGAGGCTGTAACTGAAGGAGAAAATGTAACCATTCTGTGGGACTTTCCAATACATACAGACCGAACCATCAAGGCCAATAAACCAGATATTGTTGTGAAAGACCAAAACAATAAAGTTTGCTTATTGATCGACATGAGCATCCCCTGTGATCATAATATCTCAGCGAAAGAGTTTGACAAGCTCAGAAAATATAAAGACCTACTCATTGAAATTGAGAAAATGTGGCATCTCAAGGCGGTTACAATACCAGTGATCGTAGGAGCACTAGGAATGATCAAGAAGGGAACCGAAAATTAAATGAGAATGATCCCTGGCTTACCATCCCTGCAAGAAGTGCAAAAGATTGTCTTAACTGGTACATCACACGTATTGAGAAGAGCATTGTCGATGTGAGAACTGTTGCTGCTCATGTATTTTAATTTAACTTAAAAAAAAAAAAAAATGAACGAACTATTGAGTTTGGTTTAATGGCCTACCAATGTATACTATGAGTTTCTTTGCCCTAGGAGTCGGGAAGATACTCGGCAAGAAATGGAAGCAAATTTGAAAGAAGAAAAAAAAAGTAATAATAATAATAATAATAATATAATAATAATAATAATAATAATAACAATAATAATAATAATAATAATAATAATAAATAATATAATAATACATATAATAATAATGATAATGAAATAATAATAAATAATAATAATAATAATAATAATAATAATAATAATAATAATAATAATAATGATGATAATAATAATAATAATAATAATAAATAATAATAATAATAATAATAATAATAATGATAATAAATGATGCAGTACCAAGCAGTGGCTCTCATGGCTTCTGATCTTAACTGATTGGAAGTGTTATCATGTATATTGTTTTGTCTTGGTATAAAAGATGGGCTACAGCAAATATTCTGCTCAATACCACAGATTTGCTTGTCAGTTGTTTGACCTTAACCAGTTGAGCATGTCCCTTAGTGGCTGACGATATGTGCATTTTTGATCACGAGCAGAAGTAGTGGGGAAGCATCATAACCATGTGTTGAGAAGGATTCTTTGGGGTTTGAATAATTCACCTATGGAAACATGGGTGTTTCGTTCAACGTCCTTAAACAACCCTTATTCAGGGACCTTTTGAGTGGGATGGGTTACTCGATCTGAAGAAAATTCTAACTGGGCCCCACCTGCAAGGTCATGTGCTATTTATCTTGATATGAGATCACCATGTCGCGCACATATGGTTGTGATGCATGTGCCTGGTGTACCCTTATCAGACGGGTAGTCATGATGGGTATACTGGGCTTCGTATATTTTACCCCAGTGTCACTTTGATGGCATGCTCTGCTCGCTCACTCAATAATAATAATAATAATAATAGTGATAACAATAATAATAATAATAATAATAATAATAATAATAATAATAATAATGATAATAATAATAATAATAATAATAATAATAATAATAATAATAATAATAAATGCCCTGATGCAGTACCAGGCAGTGGCTCTCATGGCTTCTGATCTTAACTGATTGCAAGTGTTATCATGTACATTGTTTTGTCTTGGTATAAAAGATGGGCTACAACAAATATTCTGCTCAATACCACAGATTTGCTTGTCAGTTGTTTGACCTTAACCAGTTGAGCATGTCCCTTAGCGGCTGACAATATGTGCATCTCTGATCACGAGCAGAAGTAGTGGGGAAGCATCATAGCCATGTGTTGAGAGGAATTCTTTGGGGTTTGAATAATTCACCTCTGGAAACATGGGTGTTTCGTTCAACATCCTTAAACAACCCTTATTCAGGGACCTTTTGAGTGGGATGGGCTACTCGACCTGAAGAAAATTCTAACTGGGCCCCACCTGCAAGGTCATGCGCTGTCTATCTTGATATAAGATCACCATGTCTCGCACATATGGTTGTGATGCATGTGCCTGGTGTACCATTATCAAACGGGTAGTCATGATGGGTATACTGGGCTTCGTATATTTTACCCCAGTGTCACTTTGATGGCATGCACTGCTCTCTCACTCAATAATAATAATAATAATAATAATAATAATAATAATAATAATAATAATAATAAATAATAATAATGATAATAATAAATGCCCTGATGCAGTGCCAGGCAGTGGCTCTCATAGCTTCTGATCTTAACTGATTGCAAGTGTTATCATGTACATTGTTTTGTCTTGGTATAAAAGATGAACTACAGCAAATATTCTGCTCAATACCACAGATTTGCTTGTCAGTTGTTTGACCTTAACCAGTTGAGCATGTCCCTTAGTGGCTGACGATATGTGCATCTCTGATCACGAGCAGAAGTAGTGGGAGAGCATCATAGCCATGTGTTGAGAGGAATTCTTTGGGGTTTGAATAATTCACCTCTGGAAACATGGGTGTTTCTTTCAACATCCTTAAACAACCCTTATTCAGGGACCTTTTGAGCGGGATGGGCTACTCAACCTGAAGAAAATTCTAACCGGGCCCCACCTGCAAGGTCATGTGCTGTTTATCTTGATATGAGATCACCATGTCGCGCACATATGGTTGTGATGCATGTGTCTGGTGTACCTTTATCAGACGGGTAGTCATGATGGGTATATTGGGCTTCGTATATTTTACCCCAGTGTCACTTTGATGGCATACACTGCTCTCTCACTCAATAATAATAATAATGATAATAAGGTCACAGAAAAAGAGAAAGCAACCATACTCTGGGATATGCCGATACACACAGATAGAGAAATCAAGGCCAACATACCAGATATAGTTGTCAAAGATCATGAAGAAAAAAATGCTTTCTAATTCATGTATCAATACCGGCAGATGACAACGTGTCTCTAAAAGAAATGGAGAAACTCTCAAAATACAAAGACCTGGAAATAGAGGTAACCAGAATGTGGAATCTAAAAACAGAAACAATTCCTATCATAGTAATTGCATTAGGCATGATAAAAAAATATTCAGACAAATACATAACAAAAACACCAGGACTCACAAACACATATAACATACAGAAAATTGCACTACTAGGCACTGCACACATCCTACGCTGAACACTTTCCATACAATAACCATCAGAGCATCACAACAAATCACAACACGTACCCAAGGCACACAGAGCTGCGCTCGGTAGTGAAGTGAAAGCACGCTATAAAAATAAAACTACTGAATAATAATAATAGTAATAATAATAATAATAATAATAATAATAATAATATAATAATAATAATAATAATAATGATAATAATAATAATAATAATGATGATAATAATAATAATAATGATAATAATAATAATAATAATAAACTTAATAATAATAATGATAATAAGTTGTTTGACCTTAACCAGTTGAGCATGTCCCTTAGTGGCTGACGATATGTGCATCTCTGATCACGAGCAGAAGTAGTGGGGGAGCATCATAGCCATGTGTTGAGAGGAATTATTTGGGGTTTGAATAATTCACCTCTGGAAACATGGGTGGTTCTTTCAACATCCTTAAACAATCCTTATTCAGGGACCTTTTGAGCGGGATGGGCTACTCAACCTGAAGAAAATTCTAACTGGGCCCCACCTGCAAGGTCATGTGCTGTTTATCATTATGATAATAATAATAATAATAATAATAATAATAATAATAATATAATAATAATAATAATAATAATAATAATAAAATACGCAAGCTGCTGAGTTGTAATAGGATGCACCACCCAAAGGCAGACGTAGATCGCCTTTACCTTCCCAGAGCCCAAGGATGTCGAGGCCTGATCCAATTTGAACTAGCTTACAAAACAACCACAATTGGACTGGCCAAATATCTCGAAATATCGAATGACTGGATGCTAAAGCTCGTGGAAAATCACGAGAGACGAAAGAAGCTTCATTCTATCATAAAGGAAAGGAAAAAAATTGCTATTGATCTCGTGCAGGATATCCAAACAGAACAACCCGAGGGAAGTACGGCAATTATTGTTGCAAAGAAGGTGAAAATAATGGCAACGAAAAAATGGCTGATAGGTGGGAGGAGAAACCTCTGCACGGCAAATATGTGACCCGCAGCAAACAAGCTGATGTTGGCCAGAAGCAAACCCATCAGTGGCTACGGAGCTCAGAGCTAAAAGCAGAGAGCGAAGGTTTCATCCTGGCTGCTCAAGATCAAAGCCTATTAACCCGGAACTACCAGACCAATGTGATGAAAAATGGAGCAGACCCAAAATGCCGATTCTGCAACATGATTGAAACAGTGGACCACCTAATCTCTGGATGTAAAGTCTTAGCTCCAGTGGAGTATAAATTAAGACATGACAGAGTTGGCCAATATCTCCACTGGCTAATAAGTCGGCATTACAATATCAAAACTGCCGACAAGTGGTATAATCACCACCCTGAGGCTGTAACTGAAGGAGAAAATGTAACCATTCTGTGGGACTTTCCAATACATACAGACCGAACCATCAAGGCCAATAAACCAGATATTGTTGTGAAAGACCAAAACAATAAAGTTTGCTTATTGATCGACATGAGCATCCCCTGTGATCATAATATCTCAGCGAAAGAGTTTGACAAGCTCAGAAAATATAAAGACCTACTCATTGAAATTGAGAAAATGTGGCATCTCAAGGCGATTACAATACCAGTGATCGTAGGAGCACTAGGAATGATCAAGAAGGGAACCGAAAATTATATGAGAATGATCCCTGGCTTACCATCCCTGCAAGAAGTGCAAAAGATTGTCTTAACTGGTACATCACACGTATTGAGAAGAGCATTGTCGATGTGAGAACTGTTGCTGCTCATGTATTTTAATTTAACTTAAAAAAAAAAAAAAAATGAACGAACTATTGAGTTTGGTTTAATGGCCTACCAATGTATACTATGAGTTTCTTTGCCCTAGGAGTCGGGAAGACACTCGGCAAGAAATGGAAGCAAATTTGAAAGAAGAAAAAAAAAATAATAATGATAATAATAATAATAATAATGATGATAATAATAATAATAACAATAATAATAATGATGATGATAATAATAATAATAATAATAATAATAATAATAATAATAATGATAATATGCTCAATACCACAGATTTGCTTGTCAGTTGTTTGACCTTAACCAGTTGAGCATGTCCCTTAGTGGCTGACGATATGTGCATCTCTGATCACGAGCAGAAGTAGTGGGGGAGCATCATAGCCATGTGTTGAGAGGGATTCTTTGGGGTTTGAATAATTCACCTCTGGAGACATGGGTGGTTTTTTCAACATCCTTAAACAACCCTTATTCAGGGACCGTTTGAGCGGGATGGGCTACTCAACCTGAAGAAAATTCTAACCGGGCCCCACCTGCAAGGTCATGTGCAGTTTATCTTGATATGAGATCGCCATGTCGCGCACATATGTTTGTGATGCATGTGTCTGGTGTACCTTTATCAGACAGGTAGTCATGATAGGTATACTGGGCTTCGTATATTTTACCCCAGTGTCACTTTGATGGCATGAACTGCTCTCTCACTCAAGAATAATAATAATAATATAATAATAATAATAACAACAATAATAATAATAATAAATAATAATAATAATAATAATAATAATAATAATAATGATAATAATAATAATAATAAATAATAATAATATAATAATAATAATGATATTAATGATAATAATAATAATGAATAATAATAATAATAATAATAATAATAATATAATAATAATAATAATAATGATATTATGATAATAATAATAATAATAGAGAAAAATAAATATATTTTCAATTGTTTTGATATCTGTGGACAGTAAAAGTCGATGGAAATGGAAACGGAAAGTTGTGGTGTTCATGGGTTTCTCAAGGATATCAGTGTCATAAATGAAGTTGTATGATACTGGAATCGAAACCAGAACGTCGTATAAGAACTTTCAATGATACTTGAGTGTCCTTTGGAAGCTAATGTAGGGCAATCAATGAACCACAAAAGAAGAACAAAAAGTAACGGAAATCCGGTTTGAAACGCCATTAAATTGCAAACTTGACCGTCAACTTAATGTCGGCTCTGCTTAACACACACACACACACACACACAGCCTATTGTTTTCAATAACTGTGTCATCGATTATATTCTATAAATATTTATACTGTTATAAATAGATGATGGGAGATGGTATGGTCGGGGTAGGCTATTGTTCTAATCATTGATGTTGCTATTGCTTAACCCTAGGTCCAGTAATACGGACCAAGCCTACGATGAAACCCACTCCGCCAACTTGTCTTTCTTTAAGGAAATCTAGGTCTGCATAATCTACTGTTTTACCTCTTCATCTAACATGAAGTGCATGCTATGAAGAAGGCTTGGCTATTATTTCTAGTAACTTGAGATACCACATTGAGAATTCCGTATTGCTTTGTAGATGGTTCAGTCCTTGAGTGCCGTGAGATCATCTGTTATATAAACTTACTCCTGATCCAGTAGATGGATCAGTAAATGCATTCCATCCGTGACCATCCGTCGTTGTAGGGATATCTAGGACTGCATCGTGAAAGAGCAGAATTATAATACATTCCGATCCAGCTTTGAGCATCCCATCATTTTGTCGCAAAATCTATCTTGGACAATATTACGTAATGTGTCCTTTTCTAAAAAGACGTAAAAGCGTTTTAATGAGAAATTGTGTATGTATATGTATATGTATGTATATATATATATATATATATATATATATATATATATATATATATATATATATATATATATATTATATTGAGGGTACTACTATTCGTAGATACCGCACGCTAAGAGGGACCAATGCGGTCAAAACTACTAAAATAAACAAAATTTTACCGAATGCAAAACTTCAAAGCAAATCATTTAAAAAAGAATTTAGTTACATATCACATGTGATTTCGCAATTAATGCAGAATATGCATTCCATGTCCATGAACATGGAATGCATATTCTGCATTAATTGCGAAATCATAGGTGATATGTAACTAAATTCTTTTTTTAAATGATTTGCTTTGAAGTTTTGCATTCGGTAAAATTTTGTTTATTTTAGTAGTTTTGACCGCATTGGTCCCTCTTTATCATGTGGTATCTACGAATAGTAGTACCCTCAATATAATATAAATAAATATTTTCAAAGAGGAAAAATTTACGGATTTTTTCTCTTACGAGGTTTTTCACGCTAACTACGGATAATTTCTCTTAAAGATTTTATCCTCAATTGTTAATATATATATATATATATATATATATATATATATATATACATGCAAATACTGATAGGGCACAGAAAGTGTGTCTATAGCCAGCTGGAGGAGGTGTCTTCCTGGGGCTACAAACTACAGTAGCATCCACCCTTAGGGGTTAGCCATATTCAAATGGCAAATATACGTCACGATGTGTTGCTGCTACTGTTTATAACTCGCTCTGAGATTTATCATTGTTTGATTTCACTTTTTCAATATCAGTGTCAATCGATACTAGAAAAGGTATCTGTATTTGTGAAGGGAACCAAATTCTCATCGACAACTATGATTGTCACACGCCGATGACGGGTCAATACCCTGAAACTCGAGTCCGTGTGTATCATAAGTTGAAGACGGGAAGGATAGCTTCCCTTCGCAAATACTGATAGGGCACAGAAAGTGTGTCTATAGCCAGCTGGAGGAGGTGTCCTCCTGGGGGCTACAAACTACAGTAGAATCCACCCTTAGGGGTTAGCCATATTCAAATGGCAAATATACGTCACGATATATATATATGTATGTATATATATATATATCGACCTTACATACTTAACGCCGAAGCCCCGTGTATTTGCCGGTTGGCTGCTGTGACTTGGCGTGATACACATGGCATATGCTTTACTTATACGTAGTCGATAATGTTTATTACACTAACGCTGCTTCTAATTAATATTTGAATACACACGCACACACACACACATGCACACACACACACACACATGCACACACACACATGCACACACACACACATGCACACACACACACGCACACACACACACCCACCCATATATATATAAAGTTATAGAATAATTAAGCTGGCTAGACACAATTCAAACCAAAAGCGAAACAACTCACCGCCACTAAACAGTGACGAACGGTGCAGAGAACACCAGCATTGCTAGAAACAACTGTCAAAAGACTCTTTAGCCACAGAAAACCCATTTTCCATTTACTGACAGGGGAGACAACCTCCCTTACACAATTGAGTGGCATTAGATTGGCATGCTAATGTCGCATGAAGTTTGATGCTTATCTATAATGCTTACTCGATAGGGGGTGGTGAAGTTAAATTCTACCCCGTCAGTATTTATAGATTCCACTACAGGAATCAGTAGCTGATTCTGCAAAATGGTAAATGTGAAAAAAAAAAAAAAAATTAAGGTGACTAGACATATTTTGAGGTTTTCCTTTAATTTTTTACACTGACGAGAATGGTAATACATAACTATTTAATTGTTATTATAATTAATGTCTTTTTCTTACATGTTTGTATTGCTATTTGAAACGGTCGTAAGTGGAAATTAAATTCTAATTCGAACTTTTAACATCTTCTCTTCTCCATTTTTCTAATTGTTAGTTGTGTTTTTTTTATAAGATTTTATCTTAGACATGCCGATAATAAACTTTTTACTTATATTTATATTCATATATTAATCGAAGTGTATAGTATTATATATCCATTACGGCCGATCATACTGAACAGTTTCGCACTAAGGGTTCAGCGGAGCGTTAGGTAACAGTCCGATTATGCAATCTTGCGCTCTTCAGAGATGGCATTATGGAATTCATACATACATATATAGGTATATATATAGGCATAGAAATATGTACTGTGTGTAATATGCATATATAACTACACAGTAATCCATCGACTATCGCGGGTGTTATGTTCCAAAATCTCTCGCGCTACGTGAAAATCCGCGCAGTAGGAACAATACTGTATAGTTTTTATTATTTTTATAATTTGTCTATATTTATTTTATAATAATTGCAAAACAACACCGCATACTCGCCTTCCGGGTTTCGTTTTCCATACAGTATGCGCGATTCTTTGTCTGCTCATCTCCGGATATATTTCCTTATAATATACTTAATGTGTTATACAGCGCGGTACTGTACTGTATTTTTATCAATTAATTTATTAATTTTTAGGCGTGAAAATCTTATTTTACCACAGAAATAATTAAAATCTAAAAAAAAAAAAAAAGAAAAATGAATAATTTACAGGCCGCAGAAACCCACAATATTACCTGTGTTAGCCAGAAAAATTTGCGACAGGTGAACCACAATATAGCGAGTGATTACTGTATACACTTATAAAGGTGAACACATACACACACATATATATCGTTAAGTACATGAATAACTATAGGCACATGTACGTACACAGACGCACACTCACATATATTATTAGACATATGCTTGAATTACACTAACGTACACTCACGCATGCGCATATAAAATACACACACGCACACGCATAGGAAAATGTATACGGGCAAATGCACTCACTCATACAGGTACAAACATACAGGCATAGAATATGTATTATTAGATGTACGCTTAAATTAAATTAAAGGTTGAAACAGCTAAGACTCTACTCTCTGGAGAGAAGACGGAAGAGGTATGCAGTAATATATATCTGGAAGATCCTGGAAGGAATTGTGCCAAATTTTGGCATTGAAAGCTACACCAATGCCAGAATGGGACGACACTGCATAGTGCTAAAGATCCCAGCAATGCCATCACGCTTCAGGACCAGTTACTGCAATAGCCTGGCTTTCAAGGGCCCACAGCTTTTTAATATTCTCCCAAAGAGTCTGAGGAGCTTTCACAAAGTAGATGTAGGGTTTTTTAAATCAAAGCTGGACATCTTCCTGTCGAGAGTCCCAGATGAAACTACCTCACGGCAAGAGGTACAAATGAGAGTAGCTGTATCAAACTCCTTTCTTCACCAAGTGCCACATATTAGAGGAGGCTCTTAGTAATAACAGTGTAGCACAAAACGGCTGTGCATCAGCATGGCCGCAGCTCTGAGCTGAAACTAGAAAAAAAATATGCACAGACTCACACGCACGTACACAGACTCATATGTACATACTCACATATGGACGCATACTCACATGTGCTCATACTTACACACATATGTGTTCTCGGGCTCTTTTGCACTTGGTTTGAATGAATGCAGACGACTATTTTTTCTTCACAACTAATTTTCTTAACGAAACTTAAAAAATAAAATTGAACGAAAACTCAAACAATGATGTGGTTAGTCTAGTTTGCAATTCTTCAATCTCCCAATTCTATTAAGGTTTCCATAAGATACCCTGAATTCAATTTTAGATTTTAAATTTGCTTTGTAGAATTACATTTGTGCATTTCTGGAAATTCAGGTGAGATGAAGTTATGTTTTCATAAAAGATAAAGAAGTGAATATCGTCTGCAGCCGAGGATCTTAACCCTGCTAAGAAACAAGTTCATCACGTGCGAAAATGTTCGCAGCCGGATTAAGTGGGGTTAAGCCTTACTGAGAACTACAGTCTCAGGATGAACTTAAGTAAATACTTTACATCAAACAGAGAATCGTAGTCCCAAGCGGGGTGGGGGGATAAAACCAGCAAAGATGAGAATAAACCCAGCAAAGATGAGCATATATAAAGTAGTCCCTCGACTATCGCGGGTGTTCCGTTCCAAACCCCCACCACCCTGCGACAGGTGAAAACCCGCGAAGTAGAAACAGTACTGTGTATTTTATTATTATTATTTTTATAATTTGTATATATTTTATTATAACACCACGGAGGAATCGACTTAAATAATAAACCGCGATAGGTGAACCGCGATAGGTGAACCGCGATAGGTGAACCGCGATATGGCGAAGGATTACAGTATACGTTTGATAATCGTGAGTTCGATTTCCAGCGGCGCCTTGTGTCCTTAAGTAAGTCACTTTATTCCCCGTTGCTCTTGCCGACTCGGCTGGCAAAATGAATTGTCCTTGTAATTGAAACGGTCAGCCATGTCACATTCTGTGTTATGCTGAAGCTTCTCAAGAACTACGTTGACGGTCTGTCCACTTTTCAGCCACTTGCTCCTTAATTCCACGTGCAGGTTGTTTAGTTGATCGAATGCACATGCGTGAAAATTTTCGCGTTTCCATATCGCGCCAGTTTCCGGCTGTTACGCTTAGTGTACGGACGTGTAGTGAGCGCTTGGCGAATTTATATTCTTTTTTAGTGAATCGACATCTTTTAAGTTATATATATTTTGCGAGTGCATGCATCTATCTATCTATCTATCTATCAATCTATCTATCTATCTATCTATCTATCTATCTATCTATCTATCTATCTATCTATCTATCTATCTATCTATCTATCTATCTATCTATCTATATGTCTGTCTGTCTGTCTGTCTGTCTGTCTATCTATAGATATATAGATAGACATGTATGCATATATCTAGCACTGAAAATCATTTTGATGAGCGTTTTAGCTGTATTTCTAGTTTAAAATGAATTCCTGATGCACTTTGAGAAATAATTATATATATATATGTATGTGGGTCGATTTGCTCGACTAGAGGCGGTGCTCCAGCATGGCCGCAGTCAAATGACTGAAACAAGTATTATATATATATATATATATATATATTTATATATATACATATATATATGCATATATGTATTTATATATAATCATAAACATGCACACATCCATATGTATATATATATACATATATATACGTATATATGTAATTTATGCATATACACATACGTTTATTATCTATATATATGTCTATATGTATATGTATGTGCATGTATATACACGCGTGCTCCCACGCTCACGCACACTTACACATTCCTCCTATATTTACTTACACATTCCTCCTATATTTACACATTCCTCCTATATTTACATTTATATTACAGTGACAGTCTCATAAGGTAATCGTTATTCATTCTAACGCCTTAATGTCTGCCAACTTTGCAGCTGCGCCCCAATGTGAATCGCCATTATCAAACGATGCTAACCTAAGCGGATTCTTCAAGTGGTTTAATGGCGGCTAACGATCAACCGAGCGTCCGTTAGAGCGCTGTTCACTATTTCGCCAACGCTCAGCCCGTAGATATTTATTTTCAAACATCTCCGACGTGTTTCTGTGTGTGTGTTTGTGTGCGCATGCGTGTGAGCGTGAGCTCTATTGTCTCTTTTCTTTCGTAAGTTCGCTGGAATAAATCATAGGCTGTAATTAGAGGAGACTTTTACTAGTCGATGCTGCTCGCACGCCAGCACGCATGCACGCGCTCACACAGATGGCCGTGCGCCATTTTACGTCAATAGGGTAATTGGTTCGTCTGAGGTGTTTCTATGAACACGAGAGCTGAAACCACTCATCTGTCTTACCAGTGTGTGCGTATGCATGTGTGTGCGTGCGTGTGTATGTGTGTGCGTGTGTGTGCATCTGTATGTATGCGTGCGCGTGTAAGACAGCAATGCTTTCCTCATGGAATTCGTTCATCAACATTTATTGTAAAATCAAATCTGTGTAGGTGGGGTTGATGTCCGTATGAGTGTATATGGTAATGTATAAGTGTACGTATGTGCGTGGGAAAGGTGAGAGTAAAGACGGAGATGGGAGACGGAGTGGTAGCATTAGAGATCGCGAGCGCATTAGAGAGGCACATGAGGGGAGATAATGTGAAAAATGAAATCATCCGTATATATACACACACACACATATATAATAATAACAATAACAAATAACAACAATAAAAAAAAAAATAATTGCCCTGATACAGTATCAGGCAGTGGCTCTCGTGGCTTCTGATCTTAACTGATTGGAAGTGTTATCATGTACATTGTTTTGTCTTGGTATAAAAAGATGGGCTACAACAAATATTCTGCTCAATACTACAGATTTGCTTGTCAGTTGTTTGACTTTAACCAGTTGAGCATGTCCCTTAGTGGCTGACGATATGTGCATCTCTGATCACGAGCAGAAGTAGTGGGAGAGCATCATAGCCATGTGTTGAGAGGAATTCTTGGGGGTTTGAATAATTCACCTCTGGAAAAATGGATGTTTCGTTCAACATCTTTAAACAACCATTAATATTCAAGGACCATTTGAGCAGGATGAGCTACTCGACTTGAATAGATTTCTAACTGGGCGCCACCGTCAAGGTGATGCGCTGTTTATCTTGATATGAGATCACCATGTCGCGCACATATGGTTGTGATGCATGTGCCTGGTGTACCATTATCAAACGGGCGGTCATGATGGGTATATTGGGCTTCGTATATTTGACCCCAGTGTCACTTTGATGGCATGCATTGCTCTCTCACTCAATAATAATAATAATAATAATAATAATAATTACATAAACTACAGAATAAACAACACAGTAGAAAGTGATAAGTGAAGAATCTGTGGACAAAACGGTGAAACCGTATGGCATATTACCAGCCATTAGCCCAGAAGGAATATAAGAGACGCCACTACAATATAGCCAGGCTTGTCCATTTGACACTTTGCAACAGGTATGGACTTGACAGAGCAAAAACTTGGTACGACCACAAACCTGAAGGCATCGTCGAAAATAGAAATGCAAAGATCCTATGGGATTTTATGATTCAGTGCGACCATGAGATAGAGGATAGGAAGCCGGACATAGTGTTAATTGAGAAAGAAAACAAACTATGCTGGATCATAGATATAGCATG
>NW_021836164.1:0-2500 GCF_006345805.1 Octopus sinensis
TCGCTATTTCCACAAAAACATTCTGATTGAAGAAATGTACAAATGAAATGATGGTGGTGGTGGTTGTGGTGGTGATGGTGGTGGTGGTGGTGGTGGTGGGAGTAGTGATTGTGGTGGTGGTGGTGATAGTGGTGACGGTGGTGGTGATGGTGGTGGTGGTGGTGGGAGTGGTGACGGTGGTGGTAGTCTTGGTGGTGGTTTTGATGGTGGTAGTGGTGATGGTGTTGGTTGATTATTCAGTTGTTTACTCCAGTTGAAATTGTTGTTGTTATGTTGTTTGCATTACTAATTACATTCTATATATTTAATGAGTGATGGGAGTGGGGAAGGGATAAGAATTAACGAGGCTGAGTTTGATTTTTCCATTTCATTTTATTGAATTAGAAGAGGAGGAGGAGGGTGAGGAGGAGGAGGAGGACAGAGGAAGAGAGAGAGAAAAAAAATTTGATGTTCTGCTTCTCTCCTCCCCCCCTCTCAATATCCGTTTTTGTCTCTTTCTCTTTTCTCTTTTTCTATCAATTTTATTATCTCTCTCACTATCCATCTCCGTCTCTCTCTCTCTGTCTCTCTTTCTTTCTCTATACCTCTATCTTTCTCTCTCTCTCTCTCTTTCTCTTTATCTTTGTCCTTCTCATTCTCTCTCTCTCTCTCTCTCTTTCTCTGGATTCTTTTACTCATACCTCCTCCTACTACTACTCCCATCGACAAATGGCCGATTCCATTTTATTACTTCTCAAAACATTACAAATCCTCGCACGCGCGCATTACAAGTCTTCCTCCGCAAACAGCTCAAAGAATGGCGTCAGCAGCAACTTCGTTCCATTCATTAACATCCTCACCACCACCACCACCGACCCAATGAAGGGGTCTTTATTTCTCGATTTGCAAGAAAAACAGTCAAATTACCCTCAAATGGCACTGAACTGTCCTTCTTAATACATAGGACACATCCAATAACATGGAAGCTTGGATCCTTCCCTGTTCATAGAATAAAGAGGATAAAGAGCCCCAGCATGGCCGAGGTTCAATGACTAAAACAAGTAAAAGAAAGTAAAATATAACACAGTGAGCCCCAGTGAGAATGCCGCCATGTGACTGGTCAGCCTGCTAAGTATAACAGACAAGTCTCCCTCAACTACGCTCCAACATCTTTAAAAAAAATTGAGGTCCTATTGAATATAGTGTTAGAGATTCATAAAGGTATGATGCCATGGATGGAGTTATTTTCATGATAGATTAACTCAACCAGATCTGGCCTAGGGTTAAATTATTGTTATACTTAATAACACCCAAGTTAACAACGAATCATCTAAATGGTTACTCGGAGTTCCAAAGATTACAGTCACATTTCCCTGAAGTCACACATTGGATATAGTGGTCCAGGATGCATTGTCTGGATAACCGATGGGATGGTTACGATTGGAATGGATTTGGTGATAGATGAAAATGTAGGCTGACCAAGAGCGACAGCAGCAACAGCTGTAGCAGCAATACCAACAGCGTGGAGATGAGCAATAAGAATGGTCCCAGTAGAACTAGTTTCTCCACATTATCTAAATCAACATAATCATATACACAAGCACAAAACCACCACCAACAGCAACACTAACCATCAATACCAATTCCAGCACCACTACACCATCACAACACCAACATCAACTCGACAACACAACACAACACCACTGCAACACCAATACTAACACCAATGGCAACACACTCCTCTGCCACTATCACCGCCTGCAGCAAAATGCGCGCCAACATGAGATCGTTGACTCTATAATATGAATTTATGTTATTAGACAAACTTGATGCTAGTTTCATTAGCCATTCTCTTCTGTGCTGGCTTAAGGCATGCTGAAAGAGGGGAATTAATTTTGAAGCTTCCCTTCTCTAAGATTTGTTACTTTCATCATAGCTAAGGATCTCAATCTACCCCTAAAACTTAATTTAACCCATAAATGAGACCTGGCAAGTATTATTGTTCTGGATCAGGGCCGAGCTAGAAGTAATGGTAATTAAGGGGCGACTCCACATTTCCCACAACTCCACACTTCCCGCAAACTGGAACCACCCCAACGGATCCCATTTAGTCTCAAATCCTGGACAATGCCCACGCAAATCCAGTACAACACTAACACCAATACCAGCACCAACACAACACCACTACAGCACCACCACTAAAACCAACATCAGCCAATACTAACATGAACACAATGGAAATATTAACACTACCGCAACACCAACTCTAATCCAAACCACAATATAAACACCACTTGCATTAACACTATAAATACTAACACAAGCAGAAACATTAACTACAGCACCAACAACACTGTCACTTGCACCACTAATACTAATACGAAAACTACCATTACTAAGAAACAACATTGCCTGACACCCACTAACAGAGCAAAAAATATTTTAAAAACAATAAAATTGAAACTGAAAGGGAAAAAGAATTGAAATAATTGGGGGAAGAAGCGAAACAAATATCTGCTAA
>NW_021836164.1:7500-42500 GCF_006345805.1 Octopus sinensis
TTTCCGCCATATTTTTTTTTTTTCAATGAATACCTTCTTCTTCTAGGGCTTTTCCATTTGTCAATTGTTTTATATCCACTCTCATTTCATCCAAACATGGATCCAATGCAAGACAGTCAACTACGCTTCTTTGGTGGTTATTATTGAGCTTAACACACACACAAACACGCATATACACATACAAAGGGTATAAAATGAATTAATATATGTAAAAAGGAATATAAAACTTATAGATAAAAACAGATCACATTTCTCTTATGTAATCGTCTCTAAATTTCTTTCTGTTTTGTAGTAACTCGAGTGGCGTTAGAGGTAAAGTGCGCAGTCTTTGTTATAGATTCATTAGTTTGATATTTTTCATTTCCACATTCAGACTTTATTGCTATCTTAGTATTAATATAGTTTGGCCATTATTATTATCCTTGCAATTATTAATATAATTAATTGTTTCCATATTCTAATCTCTATTTGAGCCATTTTACGTCTAATTGGATTATTATTGTCAACATTTAACGGGCGGTGCATCAGCATGGCCGCAACTCTGAGCTGAAACTACAGAAAAAAAAACATGGCTTCTACCTTCAGTATGAACATGATTAATGTTGTTCTTGTTGTTGCTATTTGTATTACATCTATAATAATCAACATTTGCTGCGGTAAAATACTTTTTTATTTTCTCTACAAATAGAAATCCAAAGGTCTGATGCACTTATTTCTACCTATGTTATCGTGATTAGTATGTTCCTTATTATATGTGGTGTTGCTATTTAATATAAGATTATTATTAATAAGATGGCCACTGGTATGTGATCCGAGGACAACGAACAAACCCCTAGAGACTGTGTTGGAACAAGGCTGCCTGCTTCACAAGGGGAAGGGTCTTGAAAAAGTGACTCAAGCACCGCTAGCCTTCATTTTCCAAGACATATAGCAGCGCCTGTCTGGTCACACCATCTGCAGCCGAACAAAAAAGAAATCTCTTCTATTTGAGACTTGGAACATCCAAACTCTGCAAGTTAATAGTAACGATGAGAGAAGACATCGGCGAACTGCTTACGCTGCAGCTGAACTGATATTGCTGATGTCAGTGAAACAACATTTGCAGGCGAATGCTCTCTCACTACTAAAGGCGAAGGTTATACATATATTGTGAAGCAGGCAGCTCTGTTCCAAAATAGCCCCTAAGGGAGTGTTCGTATTCCTCGGATCTCATTCCAGTAGCCATGTTATTAATCATAAAAATATATCAAACAGAAACACTACATATAACAAGAAGGATACTGATCACGACATCATAGGTAGAAAAAAGTGCATCAGAACTTCGGATTCTATTAGTAGAGAAAATAAAAAGTATTTTAGCGCGGCATGGGCCAGTGTACTCGCGGCATGGGCCAGTGTACTCGCGGCATGGGCCAGTGTACTCGCGGCATGGGCCAGTGTACTCGCGCCATGCAGCTTGCCCGAGGGCGTTTATACTTCCGCGTTTGCTAACGGTTATTTTTCATACTTCTCTTGTTGGATTACATATTCGTTTATCATTTTGCCATCTGTGATTTTATTTTTGATCTTCTATACAAATGAAGATACTTCCTCCGCTTGGCTGCTTTTCTTTCTACAAAACGGGAACTGTTACTTTAACGAGGTGTTTTTATTTATCACCCGATGAGATACATTTGCACCACCGGATGCTCCTGGACAGGTTGTTGAGTGTCCCACCCGTGAGGGATCGATACTAGATGTGTCGAAACAATTGTCGTGATTTGATAAATTCTCGTATATTCCATCTTCCGTCTTTCATTTGCTAATATATATATATATATATATATATATATATATATATATATATAAAGTTAATCCAAACAAGAAAACACAGAAAAAAAAGAGAACAAAACACAGCAACGCAGGACATTCAATATAAATCCATTCAATATGTGACCGCGTGTGTATCGTTGGCGACTTTGTTTTCCTCCGTCTTCCTTTCTTTGGATCCTTCCTTTTTCTATGTTTCTAACGAAGAGCTCCATTCGAAACGTTAAATCCTCCTTCTTTCTTTCCTTTCCTGAGCGTCCAATAACACTATACTTGTTCCACGTCCTCTCCTTGTTGAGTTTTCTCTTTGTGTTTTCATTTTTGGATTAACTATATATATATATATATATATATATATATATATATATATATATATGTGTGTGTGTGTGTGCCTATATGTATGTACCCATCCACCCTCACTTGAATCACACACATGTTCACACACACACGCACAAAAAGGTTCATACACACTTCTATATGTGCACATACTCGCATGCACGCACACACACACATGTGTATATACGCACATACCCGCACACACGCACACATCCACATGCGCGTATTTTTTACACTTTTTTTACACATTTTTCTGTATTTTGCCTTTAGCCCTGTTTTTTCTTGTACGCGTGCGTACATAGGCGGCCATGGCGGAGCACGGACTTCAAAGGTTTTTTTAGCCAAATGAATTGCCCCCAGTACTTCTTTTGAATAAGTCCGGAGCTTATTTCATCGACAACTTGCACCGAACGGTGACGAAAACATACCGACATCGGTTGTCAAGTTATGGAAGGGAACAAACAACTCTAACTGAAACACACACACACACACACACACACACACACACACACACACACACACACACACACACACACACATATATAGGACGGGCTTCATTCGGTTTTAGGGCTTTGGTTGGCTCGAGTCTATAGTAGGAGGCACTTGCTCAAGGTGCCACGCAGTGGAACTGAACATCTGTTTGGGAAGCAAGCTTCTTACAACCACGCCTATCCCCATAGTGAAGCCTACAGCTGCAGGGAGAAAGGCAAACAAGCACGTGGACAGGGAAGCAGACAGACACTCACTTACTGGCAGACAGGTAGACAGAAAGGTAGACAGATAGGTAGAGAGAAAGATGGACGGATGGATAGGTACACGTTTATACCGATAAACATTTATATTCGTATATTTAAAGATACACATGCGATTTTTGGCTTCTTTTAAAATTTCAATATACAATGTATTCAGATTCGTAGATACAGAGCACATATACGCATACACACTCACACACGTGTCCCTCTCCCTCTCTATATATAAATCTCTGTGTGTGTGTGTGTAAACTTGCACATACGCACGCACACACTGCATATATACAAATATAAATTAGCTGGGTTATTTCATTATATGCAACAAAAATAGGTTTGGTATTGCATTCATTGCTGCTCACACTGCAGCAATGATTCCTGTTGTTGCTTCTGCTGCTGTTGCTGGTGATGCAACTCTAAATGTGCAACTTAGCCACGATAGCGACAACAGTTACAAAAATGATGTATGGCAAAGTGCTACATTCAACGTTTTTATAATTAGCATAAATTACATATATACAAAATATTTTATTACGTGTGCACGCGTGTGGTATATATATATATATATATATATATATATATATATATATATATATATATATATATATAGCGTTTGTGCGTGTATTTGTCATTGTAAGTGTACATATTAGTTGTGTGTGTGTGTGTGTACATAATTTTATTACTATAAACGATTATATATTTTCATATATATATAAATAATCATAAATAATTATATATATACAAACATATATAAATACATACGCACTTATGTATAAATGTGTGTATCCATATATGTGTGCATACATGTGTGTGTGTGCGTGTGTGTGTCCGTGTGTACCTATCCATTTCCTTTGTGTTCTCCGTTTGAACTGGGGTCGATTGTCTGTGGTGGTGTCTAATATGCAGTGAATGCAATGAATATTTAAATTTGTGACTAATATATAGGTGTGTGTATATATATATATATATATATATGCATATGTATGTGTATGTATATATATATGTGTGTATGTGTATGTATATATATGTGTGTGTGTATGTATTTACCTACATGTATCTATCGATATATATATATGTGAGTGTGTGTACATGCATGCGCACGGGTGTGTGTGTGTGTATGTGTGTAGTCACTCGCATCTTCATAATATTCTAGCCGTTGTGCCACTCCAGCCTGTGTCATTGCCCCAACATAGGGCAAGAGTCTAAACATCACTGTGTCATTGGCATAAATCGGTAGCCGACGAGGGGTGCCCTGGTATATACCAGATACTTTTATCGGAACCCATGTGACGAAAAGCATTGTTGATCTCGGTAAGATTTTAGCTCAAAAGTATCAGCGTGTTCGACGCTCCAATGATTTTGCCAATACACACAATTATATCATGCGCGCGTTTCTGTGTTGTGTGTGTGTGCTTGAATGTGTGTGTGTGTGAGTGTGTGTGTGGGGTGCGTGCGTACTCATACCTATATAGTTATTTTGAAATGTATATATTATAACTATAAACGTGTGCATTATAAATGTGCATTTAAATATATTTACTTAAAATTTTATATGATCATATAGTTTTTGACCAGCTCGAAACTGCTTGACACAACTCTTATAGCATTACGACCGAATGTTAAAGCAACTGTTTAACAACTCAGATGTGGACGTAATGTATCCCGACTTTGCAAAAGCCTTTGATAAATTCGACCATGGTATGATATGCCACAAGCTGCGTCATCTTGGCACTATGGGAAATCTTGGTGACTTTCTAAAAGATAGAAGTCGAGCAACTGTGGCCAGTGGAATAATTTCTGAAGAAATACAAATAATGAGTGGTATTCCACAAGGTACCATCCTAGGGCCTCTGCTATTCATAGTGCCCTATCAGACATGCCCTCAGCTACTCAGATAGCCACCCTTGTTAGACACAAAAGTCTCTCAGAGGATACAGAACCCTGGAGATATTGCGCACCTGCAACAGTTGAACGCAATATACAGGGGAACATAACAAGGCCTGCACTACCAGCAGAGAAAGCTGGATGAAACGCAGATACGATACTTTGACCCAGAAGGGATTGCAATCTATGGACATTGAGATGAGTAATGATGCGTCTTTCCAGGTGCATATTGCAAAGTTGGCAAAATAATACAGACGCCTGGCCGGATGTATCCTTAAAACTTTCAGAACGAGGGAAAGTACACTATCAGTAGAACGGTAGGAGGCATTGCACACGCGCTCGCACGCATGCACACACACACACACACACACACACACACACACACACACACACACACACACACACACACACACACACACACACACACACACACACACACACACACATATATATATTTATAATCAGCAGAAGTTACAGAGAGATTCAAGAACAGAGAGTTTCGTCTGTTAGCACCTTTCAAACTGGTTTCAGGTCAAGGGGGCACACATTTGTATACCGGTGATGCTGGAATTTCCATGAATTCTTCTACAGCAAATTATGAAAGCAGTTACAATCTCACGTGGATACTGCACATTATTCAAACGGTTTGCCCGTTTCACTGTTCAATACACAAATCTTTGCTTTCGAGGCAGAAAAAAAAAGAACAAGAAAAAAGGAAAAGAAAAGAGGTGGGGCCGACAGGAAAACGTAAAGTCATGTATGTACACATGCGCACATATAAATGAGAGAACTGATAAATATAAATACAATGTGTACATGAATACACGCGTCCATACGTTCCCAAACAGGCATGCATGCTCATGAATTAGCGCACATGCGCATTGACATATGTATAAATATAAAACATAGACGCAGGAGTGTGCATACATACACACACATACACACATATATATATATATATATATATATATATTCATTCAATAAGTAGAGTTTTTACATTACGTGTATATTAATAGCGAATCAAAACTTAAAAGAGAAAGTGAGAGACTTTGCAAATGCAAATGGAATACTCGGCAGTGAATGCAATGAATATTTAAATTTGGGGTGAATTGGACTCAGTGAATATTTAAATTTGCGAGAAATTGGAGTTAAAAAATTCAATAAACTTGAGAAATGTAAATTCTAGGAAATTTCTTAGAACATGAGTTTATAGAAATATTTCCAGATGGTCAACCCTTTAATAATTTATTTCTTTTAGTACTTTTAGCAATTGTTACCTAATTAATAAGCAGCTTTCTCTATTATAGTATATATATATATACATATATTGTATCATGAATGGTTATGTGGACCACTCCCAACGAAAGCCAGAGCTTCCTTCGACCACTACATAAAATGTATTAAGAAAAAATGTTATTTAGATATACTTTTGTTTTAGTTGTTTACATTATTTTACGCTTGTTTATACTCTTATACATTCAAAGTTCACAAATTTCCTTATTTAAATTATGAATCATAATCCTTTCGATAATATCACTATGATTAGAAAACTTCTTTGTAGACGATATTTTCTGTTTGGTCGACACTAATTTTCAAATTACTGGAGTCTGAACTCTACTCATAGCGACGTATAACCGGCCGTGAGTAAGCATCGGAGAGAGTAAAAATACACCTACACGATCTAAAGTCTGACCCTGTGCGTTCTTTGCTGTGAATGCGTGAGAGGAATCTTTAGAGTCTTTTTTTTTTTTGCCTCTTTTTAAAGCATTCGCTCGTTACAAGGTCCTTAGACCACTGAAAACTTAAGAGCTACTAGAATAAAATGGACGTTAGTTAATAGATGACGATGTACATTAGACTTAAAAGGCTGGAGGTCATATTGAAGAGGAAAACAACACTGCGGAAGGAAATTCCAAAGTTCAGAGGAGCGAGGGAAGAAACTGGTACTGTGAAGCTTTGTACGACACTAAGGAGGTTTCACAGTATAATGATGAGAACTTGATTCAAGTCTAGTTGATCGCTGATAAGTTCTTAAAAGAAGAACCAGAGAAGAGAGCTGAATAATGTCCATGAAAATATTTATAGAAAAGAGACAAGGAAGACACACGACGACGATGAGAGAGTGAATCCAATTTAGAAGATAGATCAGGACCAATAATACGGCTTTGAATGCGGTCCAACAGAGATTAACAATCTGCAGGAGCACCTGCCCATATTTGACAACAGTACTCAGTGCAGGGGTGAACGGTGGACTTATAAAGATAAAGAATCGTCTCAGTAGTGAGATAACTCCTCGAACAAAGGAGTGAGCCTACCTTAATCGCAGCCGATTTGGCTATAGATTCAAAGTAAGTCCTCCAAGAAAAATCATAACAGAAAGTCACTCCTAAGAGACGAGGAGAATGACCCTCAGGTAAGTCAATACCATCCAGCGAAACCGACGGCAAGAAAGGGTTGCAAAAAATTAAGCTAAGACTTACCTCTCAAAGTTCTATGCGAATAATGTCGGGATGTTCTGGTACAACGGGTTATTTTGATTGACAAAACTGAGATCTAAACAACAGCCAATTCGATTAGCCGTTTCGAATCCTACTCGAGTCTAACACACTTCAATAACCACTAAACAATCACACACACTACATACTGACACACACGTTTTCCATCTTATTTTCGCTATTAACCGTCCTCGCCATCTCCTTCCTATCTACGACGGGGCCACAAAACTATACGTGGTCGGTAAATTTTGAATAAAAATGCGAAGGTGGTTTATCAATTCAAAAATCTATATCCATGAATTAATCATACTTTCTGATTTTTTAATGATAAAAGCGTTCCTGACAACCGTCTTTGTAATCCCGAAAAATGTCGTAACCATATCGTAACGTTTATACATACCATAATAATATTTATAAAATTAAATACTTTGTATTTTACCTAAATGTTTTTTTACATTCTAGCTACTTGATAAAATCCTGTACAAACTTTATCCTAGATTATAATCACACACACACACACACACACACACACACACACACAAGAGTTACGGAATGAAGTAGGAAAGATCCGAGCTACATATGTTTCATAGTGAGCGGGACCTCAGAAGTGGTAAAATCCCAGTGATGTGTATACGGCCGGCTACTCTTCAGGACAAGGATATCTCGATTAGATTAAAGGTCAACATGTAACCTTTAATCTAATCAGGATATCCTTGGCCTGAAGAGTAGCCAGCGCTATAAACCTCATTGGGATTTTACCACTTCTGGTGTCCCGCTCGCTATGAAACATATGTAATCCGGAATCGTTCCTACTTCATTCCGTAACTCTTTTATTTTTATTCGCACACCCGGCACCCCTGGTCGTCGCCTACCGTGGAATATAAAAAGAACTTTTTTTAGCTTGTCGTTCTTCGATACGAAAATAATCCACAACCTTCCGCCTCAGTAAACAACTATTATCCCTTTGCTCTCTCCTTTTACTTGTTTCAGTCATTTGACTGCGGCTATGCTGGAGCACCGCCTTTAATCGAGCAACTCGGCCCCGGGACTTATTCTTTTGTAAGCCCAGTACTTATTCTATCGGTTTCTTTTGCTGAACCGCTAGGTAACGGGGACATAAACACACCAGCATCCATTGTCATGCAATGCTAGGGGGACAAACACAGACACACAAACACACACACACATATATATACATATATACGACGGGCTTCTTTCAGTTTCCGTCTACCAAATCCACTCACAAGGCTTTGGTCAGCCCGAGGCTATAGTAGAAGACACTTGCCCAAGGTGCCACGCAGTGGGACTGAACCCGGGACCATGTGGTTGGTAAACAAGCTACTTACCACACAGCCACTCCTGCGCCTCCCTGAAAGTTATATTTATTTTAATATTCACTACGAATTTGTTGAAGTTAACTTTCTTCCTACACCTCGATCCCTGGATCTTACATTTACATATACATGTGTGTATACACACACACCACACACACACATACATATATATATATATATATATATATATATATATATATAATATATATATATATATATTATATATATATATATATATATATATATATATATAATATATATATATATAATATACATGCATATATGTATATCTGTATGTGTATGTATATATACTGTATGCACATAACAGTAACACACATACAAACACAGTATAGACAGACAGGCAGACACGATAGATAGATAGATAGATAGATAGTACAGAAGTATTTGTGTTTATTGCTTCAACGTTTTTAAATATATGAATATTGATAATAGAGCAGCCCGGCATCAGCTAATCTCGTGAAAATGACAATATGGTATAGCATTTCACTCTTTTACTTAGTCATCCTACAACCGCTATAATCTCCTCTTTGCTGCAAGAAGACAGACGCCTTCTTAGCAGGCTATTATATAAATACTTGACATCATCTCAAGGTTAAATATTCGAGGTTTCCTACAACCAGCTTAAAGTTTTGTCAATTTTTAAAATAAATAATGAAACAGATTTTTGAATACGTTTTCAAGTATTTCCATACATCCACATCAATACCCACTCACATACAGATATCAACACTTATATACAATATATATATGATTGATTCGATTGATTGATTGATTGATTGATTCTAGTTTCAGCTTATGAGCTGTGGCCATGCTGGGGCACCGCCATTTGGTGTTGCTATATATCTATATTTATTTATTTATTTATTTATTTATTTATTTATATACATGTGTGTGTGCATATGTGTATGAGCATTATATATATATATATATA
Organism: Octopus sinensis; assembly: GCF_006345805.1. Lineage (NCBI taxonomy): Eukaryota > Metazoa > Mollusca > Cephalopoda > Octopoda > Octopodidae > Octopus > Octopus sinensis. Next base: position 17,057 of record NW_021836164.1, read on the forward strand.
TATATATATATATATATATATATATAAACCAGCTTAGAGAAGAAGAAGAAACGAAACCAAACCAAACGAATCGAATCGACGCCAAGGCGCTCAGTCATACAATAGTGTAATAAATAAAATATATGCATACATACAAACATATATGTACGTACCTACATCTACATGTATATATACATGCATATATAAATATATATACGTGTGTACAGGACACCACAAATAGACGTAGAAATATATATGACTCTGTCGATTACGACGGTGGAGTGCTTAAATTGACCCATTCAACGGAACAACCTGCTCATGAAATTAACGTGCAAGGTTCGATCTGGATCAAACAATCCGACCCTGAGGATTTGTTCGATGTGGCGATAGGAACCCACGACAGCGCCGACATTTGTGACCTCATTGGGCTATACGTGTTGGATACCTTAGGGAAGGAGTTCCTTTCAGTCCTCTTTGGCCTCTACAGAGATGACACTCTGCTGTCTGTAGAGGGGCCAACGGGTACACCCTTGATAGACTTAGAAAGGACCTGATTAACGCTCTAGACTCCATGGGGCTCAAAATAACAATTCAGACCAACCTCACCATCATAAACTTCCTAGACGTCACGCTAGACTTGGGCTCCGGTTCAAACAGGCACTACCGCAAACCAAACGGGAGGCTGTCCTACATCAACCCCCCCCCCCCGTCACCTGCCTATCGTATTCAAGAACCTAGTGAAGCGTGTCAGCAAGAGAATCTCGAATCTCTCTTCGTATGAAGAAATTTTCGATGCCGCACGCCCTTATTACAACGAGAACTTGGCGCTCAGTGTATTCAAGGACCGCAACTCCCATATTTCGGGCCCAAGCATTCGCAAAAGGAAGCACTGCCGGAGCGTCGATCGGTTTGCTGCAATGTTCTCACTCAACGTTAAAACTTGTGTGTGAATAATATTCCTTAGGTTAGTAGACAAGCACTTCCCGCAGATATACACAAGTACGGGCGTTTGTTCAATAGGCACAGCCTTAGAGTCTCTCAGCATGAAAAGAATATTGGCAAATACCCATCCTTTTCTAATTCTCTTTTTCTTCCCCTCCCTCCTTCACTGTTTTCTATCTGTCTCTCACTCCCCTTCTTTTTCTCTCTCTCTCTCTCTTTCGTTGCTCACATGTGACCATCTTCCATCTTTTCTTCACCTGACCATCTTATCCTGCACGGACGTTCAAAAGACGGCATGTGCTTCTCTCCCTCTCTCTCTCTTCTCTCTTTTCTCTTTACAAAAATAGTGTTTCTCTCAGCGTTCACTATTTTCCTCTCGTTCTAGTTTAATGACCCTCCATGTTTGTTTTCGTTCAGTTATCTTGTAAGTCTCCACTGTCATGTTTTTGTTCCCAAATTTGACCCTCCATAAATGCTAAATCTTATTTTAGAATTTATGGGAGCAACTGTCATTGAAGACTCATATTGTCTGATGAAGTGTCCTTTCTCTGTGTTTACTTGTCCTGCTTTCCATTTTTTCCCCTTGTTTATGTATTTAGCTCGTTTGTTTACGTATTTCATGTTATTTGCACCGTTGGTGATGTCCTGTACCCATATATATATATATAATATATATATATTAATATATATATATATAATTCAATTAACTGAACGCGACGCATCCATTTCCAAGTAGTTTTTATATGATAGATCGTTAGCCACTACACACATTTTTTTCTCTCCTTGTTTTCTGTGTCCCACTCTGTAGAAGAGCGTAGGCTCGAAACGTAAAAGACGTTTTCTATTCCTGAGCGTTATACTAATACATCGGTATGTTTTGTACACCACCTGTCTTCGTCTTTTGTTGTTTTTCTCGTAACTCTCCCTATATATATATATATATATATATTATATATATATATAATATATATATATATATATATATATATATGTGGTGTATGAACTTACTTGGAAATGGATGCGTCGCGTTCAATTAAATAAATAATATATATTATTGAATATGTGATCGCGCGTGAATCGTTGGCGATTTTCTTTCTCCGTCTCCTCTTCCTTGGACCTTTCCTTTTCTACGTTTCTGACGAAGAGCTCCACTCGAAAATTTAAATCTTCCTTCTTTCTTTCCTTTCCTGAGCATCAACTAACACTATACTTGTTCCATGTCCTCGCGTTGTTGTTTTCTCTTTGTTCATGCTTGGATTAACTATATATAAATACACATACACATTTTATTTTTCTATCCTTTTATTTGTTTCTGTCATGTGACTGCAATCATGCTAGAGCACCGTCTTCAGGGTTTTGCCGAACCGCTAAGTTACGGAGATATAAACACACCAAAATCGGTTGTCAATCGATGGTGGGATGACAAACACAGATGCAGATACACACGCACACATAAATACATATATATGTGTGTATATATATATATATATATATATATATATATATATATATATATATATATATAGATATATATATATAGAGAGAGAGAGAGAGAGAGAGAGAGAGAGAGTGATGTCGAGCTTCTTTTTAGTTTCTGAGGCTATAGTAGAAGACACTTGCCCAAAGTGCCTTACAGTGGGACTGAACCGGAAACCATGTGGCTGAAGAGCAAGCTTCTTACAACAAAACCAATGCTGTGCGTGTTTGTGTGTGTACTGAAATAAGGAAATGCATACAAGGCATCATTATATACCTACATCCATACATGTTCTGTTTATATAAATGTCATATAGAGTTAACCTTGAATATACACAGATTAGCTAGATGGGTGAAGGAATGTCTGATGCGCATTTATGAACATTTTATATATATATATATATATATATATATATATATATATATATATACTAGCATTAAAGACCCGTCGTTGCCGGGTCATAGTGCTACTGCATGTATATATGTGTATATATATATGTGTACATATTACATGTACATCTATATATATACATCTACACATAAAATACAAAATACAAAGTTATATCTTGATATGGCTAGTGATAACAATACTCAAAATATATAACAGATTGGAATTGTTAGCCCGTCTCTTGTAATTTCGATCAATTGGATCTTGTCCTCCCTCTTGTATAGAAGTATGGCTACAATCCAGCCTACCTCTACTTCTGGTGGGGGGAGCGCATTTTTAATTTTTTTCCGGGACGTCCTACGTCCCAGATATAAAGGTAAAAATAAAATTTTTCCACTTTGCAAGTTCGAGTCGAGTATTCCCTTGCACGCTCCGTTGACTCGAACCTTGCTTCTATTGTGGCGAATTTACCGCCTCTGATTAGATATCTTTCATAGTCGCACCAAAACACTTTTAGAAGGTGCTTTCCTCCATGTGTTCAAATCTTTTTTCTCTACATTATATACTTTATAGACAATAGTCTTTTTTTTAATTTAATTTTTTATTATCCATCTGGACTATTCCATTTCTGCACGCTAATTTTATTTTTAATTTATTCCCATTCATTTGAAACCACTTATTCAAGTTCAAATCATTGAAGCAATTTTATACCAATTGCTATTTTTACTTTTGTTATGTTACGATTATATTATACTTTAGTTTGATTTTAATTATTACTTACTACATATAATTCAATTGTTATTATTATTTTTATTGTTAAAGTGAAAGTATCTGACATAAAATAGAGAAACGTTTTTGTTTCACTTTTAACACGTAATACTGAAATAGGGGAGAAGATATGATATTGCTATGAGCTCGCTCTAGGCAAGAAGTTGAACATTTTTTTGCCCATGAAACTACATGGACCCTAAGTAAGGCATGTGTAAAATTTGAATGAAATTGGTTGTGTAGTTCTCAAGTTTTAGGGAATCGTAGTGGAGAAGATATGATATTGCTGTGGGCTCGCCCTAGGCAAAAAGTTAAAAATTTTTGCCGATGACACACCCAGGACCCTAAGTAAGGCATATGTAAAATTTGAATGAAATTGGTTGTGTAGTTCTCAAGTTTTAGGGAAACACACAGACAGACAGACACACATTCTCAATTTTATATATATATATATATGTGTGTGTGTGTGTGTGTGTGTAGAGGGAGAGAGCGAGAGAGAGAGAGATGTATATACTTATATATGTATGTGTGTATGTATATATGCATGCATGTGTGTGTAAATATACGTGCGTGCGTATGTATGTATGCATTTATCTAGTATATATATGTGTGTGTGTATTTATGTATGTATGCATGTACATATATTCTTTCTCTCCGTTGCATTTCTCTATAGAGTAGTCCCAAAGTGTCAGACAGTGAGAAGTCTAAAAGAGGAACAGCTGAACAAAAATTTGAAGAGAAAGCACCGTCACGTTTTCTTCACTGGTTTTGACTGCACCTTTCCTACCACCACCGCTACCGTAACAACCATACTCGAGTCTAAGAGCCTCTTCCTAATCGCTAGATTTACTAGAAGTAGCAGCTAAATCTCCCTCAGATCACACACTACCATCTTTGAAAAGGGGTCTCACTGCATTTAGTAAAAAAGCAGCATGATCACGGTTGGAGAGGCTGATCAGGGAGCTGAATAACAAAGACAAAGGCCAGTACAGCCCGCCCTGCACCCACAAATATCTCAGCGACCACCACCACCATCGCTTCCATCATTGTCTAACATTTACCAACTTTATCGCTAAAGCCATCACCCATAACTACTACAACCAATACCTCTACCACCATCATCACCACCACCATCGCTCCGTCCACTGTCACAACTAAGACCAGCACTACAAATATGATGACCACCATCACTTCAACCGCTTCCACCACACGACTACAAATATCCTCCTGACTCATACTACCACCAACACCACTGAGAACCACCCACCACCACTAAAGACTAATTTTTACAAGTCATGTCTGACTGACAAGTTCATATCAAGACAACAAAAATAAACTGTTTTTAAATGTGCTTGGCAAGACTTTTGGTGCCTCACTGATCTGCACCCTTCCTCTCTCTCTCCCTTCCCTCCTTTTCTCTCTATCTCTCTTCTCTCTTCCTCACTCTCCATAGCTTTCTTTCAATCTCCCAAGCTATTTACCAAAATGTATTTGTCGTTCGGTTTTTATTGCTCTCGTTTTATCTCAACAAACATCTAACTATGTATCCTAAGTGTTGCTAATGTTAAGGTCCCTTGCTCAATTATAAAGCCATAAACAATACCAAAATAATTAATGATGAAAGGACTCAATACTTTACTGTAGTAGAACCAAATTTATTGTACATGTAGTGTTCACTGGCGTATGTATGTATGTATGTATGTATGTATGTATGTATGTATGTATGTATGTATGTATGTATGTATGTATGTATGTATGTATATAAATGTATATATATATATATATGAGAGAGAGACAGACAGATAGACAGAAGGAAGAGCTTAAATATACAGGTTTTACGTGCATATATTTGTATATGGGAATAGAGAAATATATATGCGTGTTTGTATGTGTACCAAGTTCCGTTATTTATCGTTTCTTGGTTAATAAACGAAAATTTTATGCTTGTCTGTATGTGTGTATATATATATATATATATATATATATATATATATATATATGCATGTTTATATGTTTATATATATATGCATGTTTATATATATATATGTGTATGTTTATATGTATATATATATATATAATGTATGTTTATATGTATATATATATATATATATATATATATATATATATATATTATGTTTATATGTATAATATATATATATATTATATATTATATATATATTATATATATATATATGTATGTTATATGTATATATATATATATATATATATATATATATATATATGCATGTTTTATGTTTATATATATATGCATGTTTATATGTTTATATATATGCATGTTTATATATATATATGTATGTTTATATGTATATATATATATATATATATATATATATATATACACATATGATATATACATATATGTATATATTTGATATATCATATATATATGATATATATACATATATGATCAACGTCAATTTGTGTTTCTGTATATGTGTGTGTGTCTGTGTGTAGACCGATGTCTGTATGCGTGTACATATTAGAGTGCGGCTGTTTTGTCTACATGTAAGTATATTTACAAATATATGGGCGTGAATATGTATATCTTGTGTCAATGCATATTCTTAAATAAATACACATATTATATATTCATAAATATTACACACACACATACATGCGCGTGCACACACACGCACACATATACATGGAGAGAGAGAGAGACAGGCAGACAGACAGAGAGATATATCAAACGTGCAGACGATACATTATTGAAAGTTTTGTAGGAGCATCGCTACTTGAGAATATTTAGAGCTTTCATTGGTCAGTTCAAGTCATGGGTAAGAAGTTTGCTTCTCAACCTCATGGTTTCTGGTTCAATCCCACTGCGTGGCCCCGTTGGCAGAGTGTCTTCTACTATAGCCTCGGGCCGATCAAAGCCTTGTGAGTAGATTTGGTATCGGAAACTGAAAGAAACCCATCGCATGTGTGTGCTTGTGTGTGTCTTTGTGTTGGAAATTGTACCCAACCCTGTTTCTGTTTTCCGATCATTTGGTAGCAGGTAATATTTTAACTACTTTTGTGTGTAACTATGCTGGACTGCGATAGTTTTGGTGCAAAAGAGACCGGTAAAATAAGTACCAAGCTTTAAAAAACTAAGTACCAGAGTCGATTCTTCGTTTGGAATTCCTCAAGGCCGTAACCTAGCATGGCTGTAATCTAATGACTTAAACAAATAAATGATAAAAGATAAAAGATATGCTTCCGCATCGCAGAGGCGACAGTCTGAAGGCGTTAAGGAGTCGGTGACCTGCAGGGACTGGGAACTCAGCAATATTAAATACTGAAGTTGACGGAGGGAAGCTGTTCCACTCGTGGGGTAAAGGATCTGGTGGATTCAGGTTTTGTGTTGGTATATACATGTATGCATATATGAGCGCACATGTGTGCGTGTGTGTGTGTATGTGTGTAATTGTATATGTTAGGTTATTCTTAATCCTACGAGTAACATGTTACTCAGTACAACCTTTCACATAAACGGACCTTCAGCGACTAGACTGACGACCCTATCAAATCTGCTTAGTAAGGTGAATGGTTTTTTTATTGGACAGAAAACAAAACTTATCAAAAGGTAGAATAGCTCAATGGAGTCAACGGCTATCCAAAAGCTGGCAGTGAGAGATCCCGCATCTTGGTTTCGATGTCACTCGAAGAGAAGGAAAAGCTTTAATGTAATACCCGCAGTTTCTTTTGCATCCAGTTATAAAGACTAATTTTATTTGGGCAAATAGATACATTGTTTAGGGAGTGCAATGGTCTTGTACAAACCTTTCTTCACTTTAAGAAGTTTCAGGCACAAGCATTGCATGATTTTTAACATCTCTGTTAGGCGTTGCATACTATGTCTGGTCATAGCCGATGAAATGAAAACATGTGTCGGCGTGGCTGCTAGGTTCTCTGAACACCTACTCCAAGAGGCGCCCGTCGTTATCACATCTGTGCAAAAAAAGTATGGGTTCTTAGCAGGACTGAAAAGACACATCCATACTGCTTTAAAGGGACAATCAAGCGATAGCATTGCTCGACAATCGAATTGTAACCATCCTGTTTATGCGTATATATTCCCAACCCAACATACCAGACTACCTGCACTTTTCTTTTCTCCCTTCCACTCCAAGTCTTCGTTTAGAGATTATGATATGTAGTTTTCAGCAATCTTCAAGCCTGAAGTGCTAGCCCACTCCACCATTTTATCCTCTTTTTCCGCCATCTTATTTTTTATTTGCACGTACGCTTGTTTGAGTGTGAGAGCTCATACATGATAACAGTGACTATGCATGGTAATTATTTACCGTACATGAAGGAACGAAGAACAAAAACGACAATGCCGGAGTTTGAACGCAGTACTAGATAGGGCATAGGGTTTTCTTTTGAATCCTATCGATTCTACCCTTCACCCTGCTCTGAATGAGGAATAATAGAGTCAAGGTAAGAGTCACAGTTCTCCAAAGCACATTGCTGAGATCAGGAGAAACATCTCCAAGTATGGATACTTCCTTTAGCAGCAACGTCGCAAACAGTCCTTAAAAGTATGATATCAATCAGAACAGCACAACCAACTGTCAGAGTATTACACCACCAGTTAAAACCACCAGGCGCGTTTTCAGACCCACTGCGATCCTTATACCTCGATACCACTATGCAATAATATAATACTCATAATAACCACGTAATAACTAACCACATAATACACACAGACACACACACACACATGCACACACATGCCGTTCGGAATCAGTTTCATGATCAACAAATGACCGCCATACAAAGACAGGAATTTTGGTACATAATATGGTAGAGTGGCACCATTCCTGTAACAAAACAGAATTCTACTGTGTTCTGTTGCCAAAATCTCTGTATACCAAAGACCATTGGCAAGTGCTTTCATAATGTCTTGTCATCAAAATGATTTCTGCCTTCCTGCTCACCTACCAAAACTCTGCTCCATAAATCCTTTCTCTTAATCTTCGGTACAAAACTCTTACTGGATGCTGTTATCTACAACAGGGTGAGGACCGAAACTATCGCAGTCCAGCATAGTTACACACAGATGTAGTTACAAAATATTACCTGCTACCAAACAAAAGTAGGGTTGGTCAGATCTGGTACAACTTTGATTACAGATCTGTTTCATCAGGGCTAACCTGGTAGTAAACAACAACATTAACAATGATAACAATAGCAATAATAATAACAACGATAGATTATAGGCCACCAGACATGAAAGACGAAAATTTATTAAAAACCTGCCCGGGAAGCATTAAACTAACACGAACCAACAATGGCCTGGTATTCATCTCAACAATACAAAAAGTTAGATGAATAATTAGAAAAGATACAGCAACAGACACGGCTGGCGCTATGATTCGCAGGTTAAGTAGTTGGAGGTCGATGAAATCGATTCTGCTCTTCAGCCCCGAATTGTGTGGTCCTGGGCCAATTTTAGAAATCATTATTAAGCCATTCTCTCATTGTAAACATTATCTGATAGATCATTGTTGTTACACGGTAGTTGATCATTAACATCTCCTCCATCAAAATCTTGATGCCAGCGCCCACCTCTCCTCCTACCCTTTCTCTATAGCGTTCTCTCTGTGAATATGTGCATGGGTGTGTGATATGTATTTATCTATGTGTGTGTATACACATATACGTAGGACACGGATAGTTAGATATACATATATGCACTTATATATTAAGATATATATTTGCATGTATCTATGTATGTATGAATGTATATATATGTACACCTGCATATTTATGTATATATATACGTGCACACGCAAACACACACACACATATATACACACGCACACACACACACACACACATCATGAATTTTCAACCAAAATGCCAAATTGTAAATGACTTTCCACCATCAGTGAATTAATTGCAGAACCCAGTCTAAAGGAAACTTTGGGTACCAGAAAAATAATAAAAATCACATGTGCTAATGCATGCATGGGTGATGCATGCATTATGAATCAACTAAAATATAAATCAGCTGAAAGATAAGTAGCATGATCGTGTGATAAGCTCCTTAAGTTAAAACATGGTTAGAAGAAACTTTCTCCAACCTTTCAAATAAGGCCCTTCATTACGAAAAAAAAGTTTTCTTCATTCTCTCATGAGATCTTGGACGCAGAAAGCCACTAAGATCGGTGAATATTAGTGATTGCGTATGCATGGGATAGAAATGAACAGAGAGAAAAATATATCTAGAGAGAAGGGACAACAATTTTGAAGTGCTTAATGAAGAGAAAAAGAGCGATAAGTGAAATGAAGCATCGGAGAAGAATTAAGTAGACTATTTAAGGTAAAACTCATACACATTCTCATCTATGTAACGTGTGTGTGTGTGTGTGTTTGTGTGTATGTGTGTGAATAACACTGTTAATAATTTGTTACGGTCACTGACATGACCAGCAATAAGAACCGGTCCGCTTTAAACTGACTTCTCTGTCTAGTTCTAGATCTCATATATATTACTTTTATTCTGTGACTTCTCTCCCGTCACCTTTCCATTTCCGAGCACTTCCCACCGACTACAGGATCGCTAGCATTTCTTATCATTCTAAATTGTTCAAGCTCTACTGGACGAAGAGAAAAAGAAACGAACAAATGATTTACTCTCTCCTTGGCGAAAGAAAATTGTACGAAACGTCCGTAACTTGTTTTCTGACGACACAATGATTCTTCATAGATTTGAACTCATGGATGAATATATTTTTGCAATACATAACACTGTTAGTCTCCTAAGATTCAAACAAATATACATATGTATGCATGTGCTTGTATGCAGGCGGTGTGTCTCTCTATATATGTGTGTGTGTATAAATGTGTGTGCGTGTATGTGTATATGCACACACACACACATGTATGTATGCATATGCACTCACATATATGTAGGCATATACATACATATATGTGCGAGTGTATAGAAAAATAGATGACACACAGACACAAGGAAACAGTGAGAGAAGGTAAGATTCGAACCAGTTACATACATACCGCTCTTTCAATATCTTCTTTGGTTCCTCACTTTTCAACCATTCACATTCACCAATATTTCTTTAACAGTGTCATTCTCGTTTTACACATTCTGTGCGCATAAGTACTGGTTCGATAAATGCACCTGTCAATAAGCATCTATCCGTATTCAAGTATCGATATGTGTGCATATAAAGATAGATGGATAGAAAGATAGATAGATAAATAGATAGATAGATAGATAGATATGTATTCTTGTCCTACCTCTCACCTACTTTCGTCTCTTCTACAAAACATAACCATGGCTGACATGACTGTCCAACCTTTTATACACGTTTTTAGTCAGTAACAAGATGGACGACTTCAATAAAATATACGAACATCCATTTTGGATGTGTGCGGTCATACGTACACCAGTGCTCATTATAGCCTCACAAACATGCATAAACAGATACACACACACACACACACACATACCTACAAATATATGGATATGTATGCATGCGTATATATGTGCATATATATGCAAGTATATATATGTGTGTGTATATATATATATATATATGTGTGTGTGTGTATATATATATATATATATATATGTGTATATATATATAATATATATATATATATATGTGTGTGTATATATATATATATATATATATATATATATGTGTGTGTATATATATATATATATATATAAGTATATTCATATATTCATGTATACTTTCACATAAAATTGTTTGAGATGTGTATTTACACGCATCTTTTCGGAATTCCCCCGGGTAAGTATATTAAGTGTACTTGTGTATATGTGTGAGTATGTGTGTGTTTATGAATGAGCATACACACACATATATAAATTCATATATATATATATACATATATACACACATTTATGCATATATATACACATATATATACACACGTGTATATATATATATATTTATATATATATACACACATATATATTTACATATATGCATATATATATATATATATGTATATATATATATATATATATATACACCATATATATATATATAGAGAGAGAGAGAGAAAGAGAGAGAGGAAGAAAGAGCGAGAGACATATATACGTGTTTTGATTATTTTTTCATGCATATGTGGGAAACAAATATGCCTATGTGTGTTTATGTGTGTGCGTGTGTACACACATACTGCACTCATATATTTATATACACATACATGTGTGTTTGAAAATATATACTTATATGCACATATTTAACTATACACTTGTGTGTATATATATATACAAATATCATATGTATACATATATATGCTTATATATATATGTATATTTGTGTGTGTATGCATATATGTATCATATGTATGCGTGTATGAATACACATATACACACGGTCGTATACAACTAAAACCAGAATGGCGCCTAAATGTCGTTATTGCCATTGCTTGCACATTTCCCGTCCCAGCGCAGTCACAAATCAACTCTCCAATCACACTGTATTAGAAGTGATCTCCGATCAGCTATTTTAGACTTTGATCTCTTGAAACGATTCCAAAGTGTGTTTCTAGCCAGATCTGTTTCTCCATCAAGGCGTTGTCGCGCGCGCGCACATGTACTCACACTCACGCACGCACGCACTTACGCATACACACACACATACTCACTATGCGGACTATTGGTACATATAAGTACATGCACTCATATAATTCCTCTGTCTTTATCTCTCTCTCTCTCTTTCTTTCCCTCTCTCACACACACTTCATCTTTGTATCTTCTCTTTCTCCTACCTTCCCCACATTTTTCCTATTTCTACTTATACTTTTATTATCGCTTTCCTCTGCTGTTCTTTTTTATATATTTTTATTCTCCTCCTGAAATTCTTTACTACTTTTCTATTTTTGTTTTGTTTTCATTTTATCTAACGCGTTTTTATGAGTCCCGTAGAGTTCTGATAATTTGCCAAGCAGCTTATTCATCGACATAGTTTCGATATACCAATTGAGCCTCATTCATTTCACTTATGTATTATCTTCCTTGGAGATTTTCTCTGGCAGTAATTACCCCTTAACTTGTGAAATAACTTTTACTGATGTTAAACCTGTACCAAAGTCCCGGGTGGGGTGGAATTTAATGTTGCACCAAACATAACTTTATATTTCAAATGTGATATTGTATGAGTTTGTTATGATGCACCACAGCAATAAACATGCTATACATCGTTATGTTAGCCATACTGATACTACGTCATCGCATTTATCATCATTCTTTTAGTAATTATGTCCATCATGTGTTGTATGTTTTGTTATTCTTATGTTATTGACTTAATCATTCCGTTGCGATTTAACCGTGTCACAATACAACCATGTTTTTTTTTTTATTCATATGCTGTGCGGTGGATTACATAATTTTCCGAGTACACTTACTGTCAAATATTCACTGCTGAATTAACAATTGAACAATGCAAAGTTTTACACATATACCTTTTTGTGCGCGCGTGTGTGTGTGTGTGTGTGTGCGAGCATGTATGCGGGTATGTATATATTATTTTTTGGCGAATGCGTGGGTGAGCATGTGTGTGTTTCAAGTGAGGGTGGATGGGTATATACATATAGGCACATGTACGTGGGTGTACGGACGTGCAAGTGTATGTAAGGACATGCGTGATTATGCGAATACTATGAACTTTTTTACCTCCTTACTTTTTACTCTCTCCCCTCACTTAGCGGTCATTCAAATAGCTCTTTTCTCTTAACAACGGTCAATCACACAGTAATTTCCCTTTGTTTAACGGTCATTTTCATAGCATTTTTTCGATGGCCTGATAACTGAAGAGATGCCGGCGTGGATTTACGACCCGACATTCGAAACTCGGAGTTTTATCATGGCTACGGAATAATTGTCACATATTATATTTACACACACTCACACACACACACATATATATATATATATATATATATATATATATATATATATATGTGTGTGTGTGTGGTGTGTGTGTGTGTGCATATATATATATATATATATATATATACATACATACACGATGGTCTTCCACACAGTTTCCGTCTACCAGATTCATCCACAAGTCCTCGATCGACCCAGGGCAACACTTAGCCAAAGCGTCGCATAAAGGGGCTGAACCCGAAACTATGTCGCCGGAAAGCAAATTTTTTTACCGCACAGCCATACCTATAGATAATTGAGCAATACAATGATACTTCACATGCTGCGTGGTATGTTATAGAAATTTCCTTGTGGGCTTTGTATGAACTATTCCCTATGCATGAATAATTTCAGATATCTGCTGAAATACGACTAAATCGAGCTGAAAATACTTGCATGCTTCATGCTACACTGAAACCGAATCAGTTTCACATCTCTTAGTTACAATAAATACACAGAGGAGAAGTAGTGGTTCCATTAGCATTTGGAAACATTGCCTGACTGATGAGGTCGATGCAGTGAGATTGAAATTAAACCGATCTCCTTTGATTCTTGCTGGTAAAACAAGAGCATGAATGACTAAGTAATGGATTTTTAAGATAAGAGAGACTAGTGAATTAAAAAAAAAGGATTAGAGACTGGTGCATCTGTCGACCTTATGCGAGAGTGAAGGTAGCAGGCATCCGTGAGGACCTCACACCCCAGGTCCTTTTGTCATACTCAAATTCGGTGTGTGACACACTAATTGTACATATAAGGCAACTTGGTGTAGTTATATGTGCTACATATCGCCCTCCAGATGCCCCAAGCCATGTAGGCAAGTTTGAAGACTGCCTTATAAAAATAGAAGAAGTTCTAGTCACATTAGAACAACACATAAGTGTACTTCTTATCGGAGACTTCAATCTACCCAATGTCAGATGGCCCGAGGGCCTTTCTCTCCCAGGAATGACACGATGTGAACGAGGACAGGCGAGGTCCCTCCTAAACGTCATCAACACTCTCTACATGGAGCAAGTAATACTCCAACCAACCAGGGCAGGTAACATACTGGATCTCTGCTTCACAAATAATATGGATCTCATCCATAATGTGAAAGTGACACCGACACTACTCTCGGATCACAACATGGTAGAGCTGACCATGTACGGGCCAAAGGAAAGTATGGACATGCAGCCTACAAGAAACTCTCAGAATCTTTCCAGCTTGAACTTCCATAAGGCAAACTGGAAACAAATTGAGAAAGAGATCCTCAAACAAAACTGGCCTGAATGTCTCTCCTCGCCATATATCGACGTGAAACTTCAACAATTCATGTCTGTAATGCAAGCCATATGCTACAAATGTGTCCCAGAGAGAAAGGCCATTGTACACAAGAACAAAATCCCCAAAGAGAGGAAAATTCTAATGAGACAGCGTACAAAAGTTTCAAATCGCCTAAACAAACAAATTGAAAGCAATGAAAAGTCCCGCCTAAAAATAAAACTGTTGGAAATTGAAAAATGTCTGCAACTCTCCCATGAAAAAGAAAGAGCAGACAAAGAAGCCTGGGCTATAGACAACATAAAATCTAACCCCAGAACTCTCTACAGGTATGCCAAAGAAACAGCTACGGTGCACTGTAGGATAGGGCCACTCCTTGAAAAGGATGGCACACTCACAGGAAATCCAATGAGAGTAAGTGAAATACTAAATGAGCAATTCAAGAGTATTTTCACGCCACCCCTAGGGCATTTTCAAGTCAGCAATCCAACTGACTTCTTTACCACTGCAGATATAAAATCAGAGGCAGCGATGATTGATTACATCAATATAAAGGAAGACGATGTAATAAAGGCTATAGAGGAAATGAAAACAAACTCAGCTACTGGCCTCGATGGATTTCCAGCAATACTTCTTAAAGTATGTAAGAGAGTCCTAGCAAGACCACTGCAGTTCCTCTTTCAGAGCTTCCTTGAAACTGGCAAACTTCCAAGAAAACTGAAGGAAAGTAAAATATGCCCTATTCATAAAGGAGGTAGCAGAGCGAATGCCAAGAACTACAGACCTATCTCTCTGACCTCACACATCAGCAAGGTCATGGAACGAATAGTCAGAAGGAAACTAATCACCTTCCTTGAAGAAAATGACTTACTGCCTGACACCCAACATGGTTTCCGACCAGGAAGAAGCTGCTTAACTCAGCTCCTACAACACTGACTTGGCGCTGAAACGACTGCTCAACCACTCAAATGTGGAAGTCATATATCTCGACTTTGCAAAGGCCTTTGATAAAGTCGATCATGGAATGATATGTCACAAACTGTGTGATCTTGGCATAGTTGGAAAATTGGGAGAATGCTTCATGACTTTCTGAAGGATAGAAGTTAGGTGGTAGTAGCCAATGGGGTTACTTCCATTAACACGCAAATAGTGAGCGGTGTTCCGTAAGGCACTGTTTTGGGACCACTACTGTTCATAAGGGCCTTCTCAGACATGCCTTCAGCCACGCAGAGAGCCACGATCACAAGTTATGCAGATGATACAAAAGTTTCGCAGGCAATACAGAACCCTGAAGACACTAAGCACCTGTAATGTGAGCTGGGCAAAATATACAAGTGGGCTGAAAAGAATAGCATGCAGTTCAATGCTGAAAAAGTTTCAAGCTTTATGCTATCAAAATGCAAAACTAAATGCAATACCCAATAAATACACTTGACCTGGAGGGATTGCAATCCCAGAGGCAGAATCAGTGCGAGACTTGGGTATTTACATGAGTGATGATGCAACCTTTCATGTGAATGTTGCTAAATTGGCAATGAAATGTAGGCGGCTGACCGGATGGATTCTTAGAACCTTTAGAACAAGAGACCAGGAAACCATGATGGTCCTCTGGAGGACACTTGTCCTAAGCCACTTTGACTATTGCTCTCAGCTATGGTCACCATCCAGTGTCAAGTTAATCACAGAACTTGAGGCGATCCAACGAAGCTACACGAAGAAGATAGCCTCTGTGCAGCATATAAGCTACTGGGAAAGACTCAAGAGATTAAGACTCTATTCCTTAGAGCGTAGGCGAGAAAGATATGCCATAATATACATCTGGAAGATCCTAGAAGGACTTGTCCCAAACTTTGGCATCGAGAGTTACACAAATGCTAGAACTGGGCGCCACTGCATGGTGCCAAGGACTCCAAATTTGCCATCAAGATGTAGGACAAGATACTGTGATAGCCTGGGCTTCAGAGACCCACAGCTCTTCAATATCCTCCCGAAGAACCTGAGAGACCTGCAAAGTTGCCACTTGATATGGACATTTTTTATTAATGGAAAACCTCTATAATTGGCTGGTGAGTGCTCAGCATTTTAAAATTGTTGTAATACTTACAACATTTAATAAAATGATGTCGTACGAAACGATCGTACCAAATTACCGGAGTCATTCTTGTTGCTTATTGATATATATATATATATATATATATATATATATATATATATATAAGGCGAGCTGGCAGAATCCTTTGCATGCCGGGCGAAATGCTTAGCGGTATTTTGTTTGCCGTTACGTTCTGAGTTCAAATTCCGTCGAGGTTGACTTTGTCGATGTCGACTTAATCCCTTTCTCTGCCCTTGTTTATCTCCTCTATCTTTAGCCCTTTGTGGACAATAAAGAAATATATATATACATACATATTTATACATGTGTGTATAATATAGAGAGATGGATAGATAGATAGACGTGTTTGTGCTCGCACGCGTTTGTGTGTATTATCGTTTATAAAGTCTCATGGCGACCGTATTCGTCCACACGTGACCTCTGGTATGACCTTGCATGGCAACCACACATTACTGAACTAATATCTAACGAAATTCTTTCATCAGGGGCAAAATATATCCCTAACCCCAATTCTCTCTCTCTCTTTTCCTCTCTCACTCCCACTCCCTCTCCCCCTCTGTCTTTCTATCTCTTTCCATCTATCTGCCAACCTACATATCTATCTTTCTATTTTATATAATCTCTCTATTCCCTCCCTCCCTCATCAATGTTTCTCTCTTTTTCTCGCTTTCTTCTCTTCTGACTCTTTCTCACTCACTCACTTTTTTTCTCTTTGTTTCAATCTGTCTGTCTCTATCTCTCTCACTCTTTCTCTCTATATATCTATCTATCGATCATCATCTCTCAACTGGACTTACTCTCCTTTACACATTCATATTGCCTTGCACTCGTACTTCTTTCCATTTTCTCACCCTCTCTTCCCCTGAACCCACCACAACTACATTCTTTACTCTCACTACCTCTCTTCTTTCCTTCGCCTTACATATATATACATGTTAGTGTGTGTGTGTATATATATATATATATATATATATATATATATGCTTGTGTGTACACACACACACACACACACCACACACACACACACACACACACACACAGAGTCTTTCTGTTATAAATCTCTTAAAATAATGCTTCAAAAGCCGTTCATGTTACCGATATTTGTGTTCCTCCCATCGTTCCATAATTACACACACATACACACACACTCACACACACTCACACACACATACACACGTGCACACATACATAAATACACACACATATATACACATACATAAATGCACACATATATACACATACGCAAAGTTATATTTTGCTAAAAGTTTAGGTTTTATACATTTATATTGATATTTGTATTCTATACTTGTGTGCGTGTTTTACGTATGTTTTTATATATATATATATATATATATATATATATATATATATCAAACTCTCTTTCTCTCTCTTTTTCTCGATTTATCTATCTATCTATCAATACATACATACATACATACATATATACACACACACACACACACACACACATACACACACATATAGCCAACAGATGAGATCCAGAGAACTCCCAATCGAAACAGATCAGGGCCTAGACTACATCAGACGAGAACTAGTGGTGGAACACAAGATGCACCACACGTACTCTATAGTTGATGTTGCGTAACTCTTTGACTCCCAAAGTCAAGAAGGAAGGTCAATGAAAGTTGCAAAATCCTGTGGGATGCAATGATCCAGTGCGATCACCCAACCAGACACCGGAAACCGAACATTGTTGTGGTGAATGAAAAAGAAAGAGCATGTATGAAAATCGACATAGCTTGCCCTGTTGACAACAGGATCACTGTGATAGAAAAAGAAAGACTAAACAACTATAACGATTTGAAGTGGGAAATACGAAGGCTGTAATCAATGAAGAGAGTAGACGTGAAACAAATAGTAATTGGTGCACTTGCAAGTATCAGCACTCAACTACCAACTAAAAAAAAAACAACATTGGCGCAATTGTGAATACAGAGACCTCTCTCTTAATGTTACTGCCAAAGAAAAAAAAAGAAAAGAAAGGAGAATGGTTGACAGATGACGACTACATTGAAATACTATTTGCATTTTACACTCTATTACCTCTATTTAACCATCTCACATCGTCTCTGATGAAAGGATAGCCATAATATCCCATAAACAGCTGTAAGATTATATATCCCTTTCCTTATAAATGTCCTGAAAACAACTCCCAACCTCGGCTTTGTTATCTTTTTTGTCTGTAGTTTTGGCCCGCGCCCTCTCTAAATTTACCTTCCGACAGTGTCGTGTTAGCTTCAGTTCCAGCATCCAGAACCGACCAATTGTTTGGTGGTACAATCCTTCGAACCAAGAGGTCGCTACTTTGGCCCACCTGTTAATCAGCGATGCTGCTTAAGTGTCAGCCAGCCTCACCTAACGGCGTTATTTCCCAGTCGGCATGTTATGGCTTTCAAATCATTTTGGGTCTTCTCATTTCAGCCATATAGAGAAGCTGGCTTTTTCGACCGCCTTATATATCCTCCCTACTACTTTTCTCAGCTCTGAGCAAGAAAATGCAAACCTTCTTTTAAATAATGTCGCATTTTTCCTTTCAATAAAGCCTCTAGTCTCCACTGCCTGGTGGTAATACTCGACAGTCCATCCGTTCTCCGCACTCTTCGATTAATCTCTCACATCTCTTCTCCTTCCGTTGCTCTGCATTAGCGATGCTCTCTTCCCAGGGCACTGTCAGCTCTAGCATAATTATATATATATATATATATATATATATATATATATATATATATATCAATAATAAAAGGGTAAAATTAATTAATTATTAATTAATTTTACCAAGTAATGTTCAGTATGTAAAAAGACCATTTACGGTATATTTAAAACATTATGTTATATAATTAGGGTTCAGTAAAATAATTTACTTTACCACACACCGAACTTTTAGAAATAGCAGCCAAAAAATCTTAGCTATTTCTACTATAAGAAAAGTCTCCCAGACGAATGCAAAGCCTTATTTGTACTTTTTGAATTCGTTAGTACTGACAGTCGAAGATGGTTTGTCTGGGATTACTCATATCAGACGGGTATGTTCGATTTTTAGTGCTCTCAAATCCAAATCTAAAGAAATCTTGAGCTGACGAAGGAAATGTTGAACTTTATATTCAACTAATCCAGAAACGGGCGTTCTCAAGTAATCGATGTACGTGTGATCTTCCGTTATTTTTCCCACTATACCTGCGTGAATTATTTTTGAGTATACATTGTCTGGGAGACTTTTCTTATAGTAGAAGAAATAGCTAAGATTTTTTGGCTGCTATTTCTAAAAGTTCGGTGTGTGGTAAAGTAAATTATTTTACTGAACCCTAATTATATAACGTATATATATTTATATATATATATATATATATATATATATATATATATATATATATATATATGTATAATTAAAGTCAAAATGAGGGCGAAAAAATTGGATATTAATTTGATAACATCAATATATCCATATATATTCATATAAATATATAGAGAGATATACCTACATACACGCGCGCACGCACGCACACACATAAAGACAAGATATTTGATTTTCCTTTCTTATATCTCTCCACCCTTTCTCATTTTATAGATCCCGCTAAATCATCAGAAAATTGAATTCTTAACAAACCAATGACATTGCTTAAAAATACAGAAACTAAAATACAAAATATATAAACAAATAAACTACTGCGACAACAACTACTACCACTACTACTACCACTACTACCACCACTACTACTACCACTACTACCACCACTACTACTACCACTACTACCAAATGACGTTGGTGCCAAACCATTTGTGTGCATCGAACTACATCCGAAGTTTAATACTGCGAAAGTAATTCATTTCTATCCTTCCTCTCCCCCTCTCTCTCCCTCTGCCTTCCGCTGCCTTCCTCACATTCTTTCCTCCTCTCACCCTCATCCAACACCTCTCTCTCTTTCAAAGTCTTTCTCTCTTTCTCCTCCCTTCCCCCTCTCCCTTTCTGCCTCTCTTCAACTCTTATTTATATCATTCTTACTTTCTATTTTTTATACAATTTGCCATGATTTCCTTTGTTTTCTGTTTCATAATGAAAGTAAAGGATTCACTTTCAGATTGTTAAAAATTTTACTTTCTTTCGCTTTGTTTTTCTGTTTCTACCGCATTTTATTGCACACACAAACACACACGCACACGTACACACACACACACATACACTCACGTATATACGTATGTATGTATGTACGTACTTACGTATGTATGTACGTACGTATGTATGTATGTATGTACGTACGTACGTATGTATGTATGTATGTATGTATGTGTGCATGTATGTATGTATGTATGTATGTATAGATAGATAGATAGATAGGCAGACAGAGTAAAGTGTGGAAGTTTATGAGTAACGAAATTAACAGAATAATATGCGAAGTCAGAAAAATACAACACGAGATGAAGAAGCGTAAACAAATGAAACAAAAATAGCAACAATTAAACAATGTGTGCAGTGAAAATAAATTGCATATCCTTTTATCAAAAAAAGGTAAAAGAAATAACAGACAGGGGAAAGAAATTATACTAGGAAGAAAGGATGCTAGATTTACCGCATCTCTTTGCATTGTAGGTATGGTGTAAAAGGGAAGTTTGGTAGTAGGACCGACAGTAGGTATATAATCTGGGTCATAGTGAGAAAAGTGAGAGAGGAAGAAAGAGAGAAGTGTGAGAGCTCAAAATACCAGGTTTACGTGTTTAGTGTTGTTAAGTATCATTTACGTGAATATGTCTATATGTCTATATCCTATTCTAGATTAACAAAATCGAAAGAAAAATACTTTGTTGCAGTCTTTCTTCATAAATTATGACTACAGACATCATGATCTCAGAGCTCTATGCCAAAGCCTGACGATTCATAATTTTTCTTGGGAAAGATACAGCTATGGCTATCCATTGAATTTTGCCGGTTCATTTGCAGTTTAGGGTTCTGTAGAAATGGGGTCTCTTACAGAATTACATTAAGTTTTTCAACCAACCATTTTTCCTTCCTATGTATTATGCAATAGATGTTAACAAATTATCGCCAAGCATTATATTTAGTCTTCAGCTTCAATAAATCGATACATTTCTGTAATCAAGAGATCAGTCTGTATTAAGTATTATTGATGGAGTTGCTATCATGTCTCAATGGATTTTCCACTTGGCAGCATTTTCTAAAGATTCTGCCACAAGAGGAATTCTATCGTCTTTAACTGAAATTTCGAGTCGCTCAGTAGCTTTTACGAAGATGCTTTAGATTTCTTCACAATGTTTAATCCATCGCCCCTTCTATAGGACATCAAATGAAAGTCGTCGAGTCAAAAAGGGATTTTCAATTTTGCTAGAGATAGCAGCCAAATTTTCCTCAAATTACATATTATCGTCTTACAAATGATTACGTTTAATTATAGAATCTTGTACAACTTTATGTTTAGAAAAAAAACACAAAGGTCACGGCTAGAATGGCTACACACACACACACACACGCGCGCGCGCGTACAGTGTGTTTGTATTGAATTAGCATTTGTCAAAATTAAGTGTGGAAAACAACATCCATCATGTGGTGTCCGTTTTCATTAATGCATTTCTGAAGGCGTTCATAGAAGTTGACCTCCACTCTTTCCAACATTGCTCTGTCGATTTGAGCGACTTCCACGCGAATAGCTTCCTTCAAATCGTCCAGTGTACGGGGCTTACGCGCATAAACACGTGCCTTGAGGTTTCCCCACAAGAAATAATCACACATGGACAAATCAGGAGACCGGGAGGATCCAATGAATGTGAGCAAACCTGTAAATGAGGCAGTCACTGAAGAGAGGGAGAAGAATGTCTATTGATGCTCTGGCTGTGGGCCGTCGCCCCATCCGGATGAAACCACACACGTCGAATAAGCATGCGTTTCCGTCGTAATTCACAAAGAAGTTGTTTATCTTCTCAATGTAACGCTCGGAGTTCACAGTAACAGCATTTCCATTATTGTCTTTAGAAAAGTAAGGACCAATGACGGCAGCTTTTCCAACAGCACGCCAGACTGTCACTTTTGGACTGTGCAGTGGTCATTCGTGCAATTCCCTCAGATTTTCAAGAGCCCAAATAACGACAGTTCTGTTGATTCACCATGCCACTGAGATGAAAATGAGCTTCATCACACATTAACAAAATAAGGTTGTCATTTGCCTCAAAAATTGCTTCCATCTGACGTGCGAAGTTAAGTGCATAATCCCATGGTTTCAACTGTTGCCCAATGAACAATTTGTACGGGTGGAAATGCAGGTCTTCATGTAAAATACGCCTTAACGATCGATTACCAATGCCAAGTTCAGTGTAATGCCCCCGATTAGAGCGATTCGGACTCCGAATCAATGCTTGTCTGACGCGTTTCACATTTTCTAGGGTCCGTACCGTTCGTGGCACCCTCACCAACCTCCTATTTATTAGAGTACCTCGTGTACGAAGTGCATTCACCCAATGTAAGATTGTGTTACGGGTGAGAGCAGCCTGATTTCGGTGAACGTTGAAGCGGTGCCGAACCTCCCGCTGAACTGCTGTGACAGACACGTTATTCTTCACGTAACTGTCGTAGGCAAACACACGATGCCCTGTCGTCCACAGCGCCATGGCTTCACCTAAAAAATAAATAAATGCTAATAGACTTCGGACCGAATGGTACCTGTCGGACATATGTCCTTCCCTTTGGGGTTGAGTAATAGCCATTTCAAAAACGCCCGTCTTCTCTGCCGCACCTTGTGTGTGTGTATATATATATATATATGTAAGATCCAAGGACTGAAGTGTAGGAACAAGGTTAGCTTCAAGCAAACTGTAGAAAATATAAAAAAACAACTTTCAGGAACATTAGTGATTTATTGAGGCGGAAGGTTGTGGATTTTTTCAGTATCGAAGTTTTCTAACTTGAAAGTGGTAAATATCCAAGCGAGGTGTATACCGGATGTTATCTACTCCATTCCTTAACTCTTCTTTTCTACTCTAGGCACAAAGCCCGGAATCTTGGGGGAGGGAGCCAGTTGATTAGAGCGACTGGTACTTAATCTATCGACCCCGAAATGATGAAAGGTAAAGTCGACCTCGGCGGAATTTGAACTCAGAACGTAGCGGCAGACGAAATATCGCTAAGCATTTCGCCCGGCGGGTTAACCTTTCTACCAGCTCGCCGTCTTCCATTCATTAACTTTTGTATGTATATATTGTTAGGAAAACGATAAAAATGTTTTATCTGTTCATTTTTTCCTTTTGTACCCGGAGCCTTCCAAAATATCAGCACCGTGCTCCTTCAGTAAAAACCTGTAGTCCATGTTCCATTTTACAATTTTCCTTTTTCTGTTCCTCGTCCAACAACAGGCAGCAATGCCTCACTCGCACCTTGTCCAACTTACGACTGTCTTTTTCTATTCCAATGTCATTCCACTTTTTAATCCCTTCACACAAGTTTCTATTACTGTTACCGTACATAATAACAGTTTCCTTTTTTTCCGGAGGTGGTGGTGAGGTTGAATAGCTTCTGTCTGACTGTATTTGTTTTTGTTTCTGTGTTGGAAGGGTGCGGGTAGGTTCAGTGTCTACAGGGGGTGGGACTGGTGGGAAGAAGCGGGTGTGGGTGGGAGTTGGGTGGGTTGGGGTTCAATATTTATTTTACTTGGTTTTCTCTTTTTTTCTCTGTCTTTTCTTCCCTGGTGTCACCCATTCGCCTTCTGTTCCGCTTACTTCTCTCTTTCTGCTGGTGGTGATATTATTTTGTCCTTTTCTCCTACCGGTTCTTCCTTTCTTTCTTGTAGAGGGCAGTTGTCTCCAATGTGACCTTTCTGGCCACACTTGTAGCATCTGGGTATCCTTCCCTCTACAACCATTGTTGTGTCGTCAAAAAAAACACTGTGGTTTCCGGCAAATATTCTATTATATCCTTCGGTCCCCTTACCATATTTATGGATTGCCCTTTCCAGTTCCTTGTTTCCGTCTTGATGGCCTGGAGAACCACTAATTCTTTCTTGCTACCAAACAAGACTGCGGCTGCTAACCAAGCCACTTCGACCTCTGGCGGGGGGTTCCCTCTACATTGACCTTCACAGCACTCATCCACCATATATTGGCAACATTTTTACTTCCTCGCTCCTTAATATTATTGACTTGTAGTGGCTACATTAATAAATTGGACTTTAATTGTACCAAATTTACTGCCTCTTGTTAAATACCTTAATATCCTTCCATAGGGGCCTCAGTACCTTCTCCACTTGACTCCTTGTCTTCTCTTTTACTCTTCTTTCTGCCACTGAGTGTGTTTTGGACATTACCGTGCTTCCTGTTCTGTTATTAATTATCTCCATTGGCGCTATTACTTCCACCTTCGTTTCATCCCTCTTCTTCATCATTTTCTTCTTCCACTCGTTCAAATCCATATTACTCTCTCTCTCTCTCTCTGTTACTTTAGCCGCCTCTGCGAAGCTTCTATTTCTTTTGTACCACGAAGTATTTGACTGCTCAGAGTCGGACACCTCAATGTAACTGTATTCTGAAGAACTAATTTCTTCAATTTTTTCCTTTGCTTGCC